>NW_015113489.1:135188-137908 GCF_001443285.1 Poecilia latipinna
TTTTTTTAAATCAACTAACATTTTAACTATTTTGTTTTCTCTTGTAAAAGAGATCATTGATCATTGAATGAAAAATTGCCGAACACTATTGGAACTGGAACTAAAGCCTACTCATGCGGTCTGTGTGTTTGGGCAACTTTAGTCCTCGAGATGTTTTAGATGCGTCTCTGTAAGCGATGCATTCATGTAAATAAAGCGTGGTTCAGGCAGGGAGACGTCCCTGGTGGGAAACTGGCCCCGTCGGGGTGAAGCTGAACAAAATGAGTCTGTATTTGTGGACTTCAAGCCTCAGCTGAAGCAGTGGAGTGACCTCTACCACCTTTATTTGATGAGGTTGAAAATCACTCTGTTGCTTTTCTGGTGAGCCACACCATCTTTGTTGGCATTTATTGGTTCACTGTTCAAAGTTGTGCACCATCTCCTCATGAACATGCTGCAGCTGCTCAGTTTTAATTGACTAGTTTCTCCATCGTACTGAGCAAAAAGAAAACATGTTTGTGTCTTTATCATTAGCAGATTGTCTAACACACTGCCGGGATTTTATATTTGTGAAGCTACGGCTGCACCATGTCAACGATCTGCAGACTTTTATCATAGCTTCATTCTGTCATAAAAAATGTTTTTTTGCCACTGTACTTCATTTAAATCATCTCCCTCTGTACACAAAGTTTACCTAGTTGGCATAAAAGTACGACGGTTCACATGTAATGTCAATTTGAAATGGCTGATTTGAAACCTGTGCACAGTAGCAGTGAGCCTTTTTAGCCGCTGATGAGTCTTTTGCTTTTATTAATATGACATTTGAGCTCCATGGAAAAGAAAATGCGTAAATCACTTCGTTTTCTAGAAATGATTAGTGCTGCACATTTTCTCACTTGAGTTCAAAATGACAAACATTTGCATTCACTAGTCCTGAGAAAGAAATATGACAACCAATTCATGTTCTGTTCTTTTTGTGTCTTTTTCCATGCGTCTCAACATAAGAAAGTCATTTATTAAGATATAAACACCAAAAAAAAAAAAGTGTTTGCTCATTAAAGAAAAGAGATCAACATAATTATGTATTCTGAAGGAAAATTTGACCATCTCCTCCCCTAAAACTCACTACCATAATGCAGAGACCACTAGCATTTTCCTCAAACACCCTCTGATAGTCTGTAGAGACTTGCACATGTCTTTTTGTTTCTATGATGTAGAAATCACTGAAGTATTATTTTCAGAATAAAAGCTCTACACAGCGTAAACAGATTGACATTGGGATATCTGCCTCCTCTCAGACCTCTGACACCAGCGCCGATAGATTGTAAAACCAGTAATTTACTGCAGCCACATTCACAGCTACATGTTACATGTCAGAAATGTATTTCCGAGCCCACCAAAGCCTGCTGCGGATGTTGTTTTTGTCAGGGTTCGAGAATCTTCTGAATGTCAAACTGATGGCGGTCATGAATGTGAGGAATGTCAACCAGCTTTATGCATTTTAAATGACTGTGCTATGGTTGAAGTTTCGAACTATTGAGTAACTTTAGCCCCCGACAGCTGCAGGATTTTACTTTGTATGGTTTCTTGACGAAATAGGAGCGTTTCTCCTTCTCTGTCGGATTTTTCTAGAGGTTTAGAAAGGGTTTGCATTTTTGCAATGCCCGTCTTTTCCAGCGAGGGAGCCTAAGCGTGAGCGAATACGAGAATAACCATGAGGTTTTCAGGCTCTGGTTACAATGTTCTCATGAGAGACATCTATAAATACCAGTGCTGGACTCTCAGCCAATCACAAGCGGCTTTGTGGTCGCATGTGCACCCGCAGAGCCCTTCTTCTTTTCATCAGAATATTACCCAGCAGACATGGGGGCTGAGGTCCTCTTGCCATGGTGGCAGAAGTGGAGAGGGACAGTCGAGTCTGAAAGTGGCATTCTTTGCATGGTAGCTTCGAGGTTTGGTGTTAGCTGACATTTCGCTTCGCATGTCTTCAATAACGGCGTCACGTTCCGAAAGCAATAAGCTGCTAGGGTGCAAAATGGCTTTCTGTAAAAGCCAAATACCAAATTTGCATAGCAGGACGTAAGTCCTTATTTTGCGCTTTGCAAGGCATAAAAAATTAACACAGTATATGCGATGTTTCTGTACAACATATTATACAGTTAAATCATACTTAGCCTGGGAACATGAGCAGAAAATCTTTTTTCTCAACTTTGCCTTACTGTTCATGTAAATTATTGGATAAATCAGTATATTCTGGTGCAGTTTCGCCTTGTTTATTAACACACCAATGGATCCAAAAAGTGAGAAATAAAGTTCATTATTGAGCATTTTATTTCACAGCTCTTTAATTTCCCTTGAAGCCTCATTTGCTCCAACAAAGTAAGCAAGTCTCTGTGTCGTGCTGTACTTTGTGTTGCAGCTGGTCTTTAAAAAAAGAAAATAAAAAAAAAATAGCTGCCCTTCTGTTCCTTCATCAGAGATGAAGACGATGCCAACGTGACATCACTTTTGTCGCTATGGAGACATGCAAACACATACAAAAACTTCCTTACGGCAGTTTAGCCGGTCCTGTGAGACAGAAGGCTGCTATGTTGTAAAACAAACAAACACAGGAGTTCAGGGTCATAATGTAAGTTTGCCCTTCTGGTAGTGCAATCATATCCAAACACTCTTCAGCAGTGGAGTGCAGTCAGAAGTATCCACGCACCCTGAGGCGGACTGGCCTGCCGACATACTGGGCA
>NW_015113489.1:142027-250197 GCF_001443285.1 Poecilia latipinna
CCATTACGTCATCAGAAGAAAGACGGCTTTCTGACAAATTAGCAAGAGACCAGGACTAAATTTGGCGTAAAATCTAACAAATATTGCCACATTTTAAAAAATGTATAATCACATTATGTTACGTATTTTATTAATTGAATTCCAAGCCAGATTCATGGTAGGATATTTCTATTAAAAGTTGTATTCTCAGCGTCACCTGAACCCCAGATAGTGATCAGCTCCTCTTAGAAGTTTCCAGGTTCTTCTTTAACGACCCGATGAAGGGTTTTCTGGGTTACGGGGTCCACATGTGCTCGTTTCAAACCCGTAGGGCACAAACGCTTTTAGCGCACGCATGCTGACCCAGTAGCAAACAATCATCCGCAGAATCCGAACAGCCATCCAGCTCCTCGCCCCAGATAAAAGCCATTCAAAGCTTCCAAGCAAAGTTGGCAGCCTTTGTGTGTCCCTCGGCAGGTGTAAACACACATGCCTCCTCTGGCCGTACGTTGTTGCACGTGTGAGATTGTTTCTCCTGCGTGTTGTATATTTAGCGTCGTTTACATGGTATCTGCAAGTTAAGTCCAACTAAGCCCGGCTCTTGCCAGGTTATATTAAAGTGAGTGACCCACAGAGATCGTAATGTCTGACTGTCCAGCTGGCGCTAGCTTGAGCGGGGAAGCACGCTTGAACACAAACCCGACTTTAGTACATCCTAAATGCTGATTAATTCGTACTGAATTGCAGGAGATGGATGTTAAAGCATCTGTGGGTGAGAAGAAATGCATAAATGCATAAACTTGAATAAATTGAGGAAAAATAAAAAATTGAAGTAACCTTTTGTTAGGTGCTTGGCAAGGATTTTAGTTTTTAGGCATTTTTTTTTTTTAATGCTTGCATTCCAACACTTTTCAGAGTGAAATGTTTTATTTTTACTCCTCTGCTGTGAAGCTGTGCTGACTGCAAAAAGCAGAAGATTCGCAAAAAAGTTTTAACGCTTCTGATAATTCTTGAAAAGTTGGTTTATGCTGTCTTTAAAATACCTGCGTTCTCAGTGACTCCACAAGCTCTCCATTTCTAACAAAGGTTTAAATTATTCAGGATCACAGCAAATAGTAAATATTCTTGGTTTAAAACCACATCCAAATCCTGCACGAGTATTTTTGTTATTCCTGGGAAATCCTGACTTTTAGAAAAGCAACACATTATTTCTGAATTACAGACACCATGTTGTTTCCATCTCCCTCTGCAGTGGAAGCAAGCGACCTCCTGCCATCTGGATGCAGTAATTTACCATCTATAGTTTCCATGGTTGTATCATGACCCTGTAGTTTTTATTGCTTCTTTTCATTTTAAAAGCGACAAGGAGAGACAAACAAAGCAACGACTGGTTCCAATAAAGTTTACTCAAAACGTGAAGCACAACACACATAAAAGGAAATCACAGGAGTATCCTAAATATTTTATGTCTGCAGCAGCCGATCACTGTTGGAGATGATGTTTGCTCTCATGTAAAACGTTTTATAAAACTCTCCCGCACCACTAATGCGTAGCTTTCTGAATGTTGGTCTGGTGCTTGAGACGCAAGTGGCCTGAGCTTGAACTGTGTGGTGTCTGTGTCTCTCAGTTTCGTGTTGTTCTTTCCCTTGAAGCCGAGGCTGCAACTTGTTACATGGCCTCCCAGCAGGAAGTGCTTGGAAACCAATAAAGCTATTTGTGGGGGGTGAGGAGAAGTCTGTTCTTCTCAGTTTCATGAATCTCACTAAAACAGCACAACTGGGACAGATGGTGAAGGGTGAATGCTCACTCCATCCATTAATACGGCAACGCAAAATGCAGCTTCACATCAATTAGGCTTATTCAAAATAGAAGAAACTGTTTATTTGATTCAGAAAACAGCCTGTCTGTACAGCACTGATGATGCCTTCCTGTTTTGTTTTTTTTTAAAGAGAAAATTAGCTATTAAAATTATGTTTATTGTCAAAAACAGTTGTTGAAATTACTCGTATTCTTTCAAAAAAACAAAACAAAAAAAACAATACAAAGGCTAATTATGATTTGCTTGTGTTTATACGACTCCAAAATATATTTCCTTCTTCAACCAGTTCCAGGAGTTAGATAAATATATTAGTTCTGTTAAGACTTTCGGTTATGTCTTGAATGTTGTATTAATCGACTGTTTTAAAAATATTCTAATAATTTCAAGTTAGTAATTCCAGAATAATTTCCGGTAAATCAATTTTTTTTGTTCACATTGACTGTGGCTTTGTTGGTTTTTGAAATGGGCAAAAATGCTGAATCCTCCCACTTGACGTGCTTCTTACTTGTAACTTTTCCTCCATTGTAGGCTGCTTGGCTTTAAAAAAAGAAATCTGCAGGGTGCCAAAAATATTACGCACAGCGCCCTCCACACTTATCGGAACCCTCGGTAAAGATGAAAAGCCATAAAGTAGATTCATCTTTTGTTGCAGAAGCAAAGCCTCAGAATAAAAGCTCCACAGAGGGAGAAAACTATACAGCCTTGTGAAATATTTGCGTCTTAAAAACTTGGCTTTGTCCTGAACGACGGCACATCCAAAAATGTCTATAGTCCTGGAAAAAAATGAAGAGATCACTTAAAACGATCAGTTTCTCTGATTTTACTTTTTTTATAGGAATATGTTTGAGTAAAATGAACATTGTTCTTTTATTCTATGAACTACTGACAACATGTCTCTGAAATTCCAAGCATAGATTTAGTATTTAGTTGCAGAAAATGAGAAATGGTCAAAATAATAAGACCTCAAATAATGCAAAGAAAACAAGTTCATATTCATTTAGAAACAACAATACTAATGTTTTAACTCAGGGAGAGTTCAGAAACCAATATTTGGTGTAATAACCATGAAGTTTTCAATGGGGGTTCAGTGTAGGGGACTCTTCATTTTTTCCAGAGCTGTGTGTGTGTGTGTGTGTGTGTGTGTGTGTGTGTGTGTGTGTGTGTGTGTGTGTGTGTGTGTGTGTGTGGCTAAGAGAAGCACATTTCTCTTAGCCACTCTTCACAATAGAAAAGACCAGAAAACATGCCATTCAAATAAGTCAGATTTTTGATGATCTCCATAATTCAGGAAATGGATGGAAGACAGCAGCCTCTAAACTATGGTTCATCTTCAGCTGAAACTTTGACAAACTACACAAAAGCTCTTTGCATCCTCGTTAGAAAAATTCCCAAACTCTCTGATTGATATGAGATCAATCTACTGTGATAAAAAATAAATAAATAAATAAATAAATAAATAAAATCCTGATTCATTTGAAGGGTTTTTGTCGATAAGCGTGGAGGCCACATTTGGTGTATTTGTGAGAATAAATCTGTAACCTTGAGCAGAAAACAGACTTTTCCATTGGATATACTTATTATTTTTTCTTTCAGACATCTTATGGTGCTTTTGTTTAAAATGTCTCAATGACATTACCTAAAATGTATTCAGAGTCGGAGCAATGTGTATTAACAGAAGCTATGGTAATCAGATGACGGCTGCTTCTCAAAGAGTCATTACTGGATTGTCTGTTTTGCATTTGCTACGTTTAACTTCTTTCAGGATTCATGTGATTGCCAAAGGGTCTCGCATCATAGATGCGTCTCTTTCGCCGCAGCTAAAACTGGATGTTTCTCTAAATCACTGAGCCTTTTGCTTATGCTGAGCAGTCTCAACATCTCAATAAGCTGAACTAATGAATCAGAGACACTCGCACCACATTAAAGCCGAACGACGATTCAAGTGAGAAACTCAATTACTGAACTCCGAACTTTGAAAACATATTTCGATCGGCTTTGATGCTATTTCAATCAAAAGTTTACAGCGTGAGATAAAGTTGCTGACTGTGACAGCACCGCCGAAGCATGACTGAGATGTTATTTAAAAAAATAAAACGATTCCCATCTGAGATTCTTTTTTCCATTATAAGCAGCTTTACAAAACCAATGTTTTATGGATATATATTTATCTTTAACTAATCTACAGATTCACTCTCTTCTTTCTTTGATGCACTCCTTCCACGCGTCATGATTTCTATTTTACTTTTGCTCTGTTTATTGTACGTTTCTGTTGCAGTTTGCGCTGTGTGGGCTTCAGCAGACTGACTGCGAGCTCAACCTTTCTGAGGAAGGGCTGTCGCTGGCTCAAAACACAACCTAACCTTCACAAAAACTCCTATTTTATTCATCTGTGTCCCAGGGGCCGGTGTTTTCTTCCTGTCTTGCTCAGAAGGAGAGCAGATCAGTTTCTTATTTGACTGCATCGTCAGAGGAATCTCCCCCAGCCGAGCCCTGCATGGCGTGTCGACCAACCAGCCAGGTGAGCGTTAAATTATCTCCTACATAAAAAGAACGCAAATTAATAAGGATGAAAATAAAGTGGTCCAAAATTTATGAGCAAGATGAGAAATGAGAAATTTCTTGAAATAACTGTTAGCAATAGTTCTCAAAAGCAGTTCTTCCACATTTAATTCATTGTACAATTACATATTTTGGGGTAATTGTAAACGCCAAACTGTGTATGAGGCCCTTAGAGGACTTTCCTTTGGGAGCTCACTTCCAGGTGCACCCATCATCATAATTATACATTTAGGAGAGTCAAGCAAAAATAAAACAAACAAACAGACAAACAAAAGCTGTTCAAAAGCAAACAGGAAAAAAAAAAAAAACAACAAAAAAAAAACATCCCTCCAACTGAACACTAACAAATACACAGGGCTAAAGTGTAAACCATAGGTCAGGCACAACAAGCAATGGAAGTGATTCAATTAGTAATACATTTGGATTCTGGTGATGTAAATTCAAATTACATTAATGCACATTTGTTAACCTGTTCTGTGCATATTAAACCAGCCTCAGGCCAGCAGCAGGCCCTAACTAGTTGCAAAGTTTACTTACACATTGGGTCGGCTCTGTGCATGCGCTTAAACTATCTATGTCTTCTTCTGTGGTAATCTTTCAGCATCGTCTCCCACCTTTGTCACCATTTTCTGCCTCTTGGCAGGATCCATGGTAACGCTCTGTGTCCTTTTCTTTTAGGAAATAAAACAATTCCCAGTTTTGTAACGTCATGGTTGTTCCTATATATGAATAAATATTAAGGTGCCATGATGTAAAATTGACTCAAAATGTTTAGTTTTTAGTTTAAGACTGCACATTGTGAGACAACGTTACCACAGCGTTATTTTTTTTACATTTTTCTACTCTGATGTTTTTCTCACTTTAGTTCATCAGCCTCTCATTAAATTAATCAATCAAATTTTATTTGTATAGCACCTTTCAGCACCAAGGCATTTCAAAGTGCTTTACATCATAAAAACACAAAAATACAAAGTCGTAGAACACACAGTCAACAACGTTACATTTTGCCGCTATTACACATCAGATTATCGATTAATGTTTCATGACTATGTTGCAAGAGCAACATAGTCATGAAACATGTTGCTAAATGCTGAAGGAAATAATTTTCTACCAAAACAACAAACAAACAAACAAACAAAAAAAAACAGGCTTTTAACAGGGAAACACACTTTTCTGCTAAAGACCTTCAGTCTCTTCGGTATGTGACCTCATGTGTCCTGTGACGGAGGTTTACTGCATGTTCGGTTGCACACATGTAGCATTTGTGTCGAGGCGCCATGCAAACGGAAACACAACCCCCCCGCGTGTCAGCAGGGAGATTAAGGGGTTGTGTTTCTGTGCGTGACTGATGTGCAATTGAAACATATTGTTGATTGCACAGGAGGGGGGCCTCAGGAGCTGATTGACACACTAAGGAGCTCCGTGGTGACGCCAGCACAGATTTAGCACTATGTGTTACAACCCACCTTCCCGAGTTTAAGCGTTTGTAGTGTTTTTGGTGCTAAACTTGCTCTGAGCGTCTGTAACGGAGGAGAAATAAACACACAGATGGTTCAATTTGCTCACAAGGTCTCAGGAGGCATTAGGAGTTGTTTTGTTGTCACCCACAAAAACTAAATAGCGACAGAGGAAGTGTTTTCACTTCTTCTTAAAAAAAATTTAAGACAAAAAGTACAGTTTTTTTTTTATTATCTTTCAATCCAAAATGAGTGCTGAATGTTCTCCGTGTATTTTAAAATGTGTTTTATTCTGCTTGTAATAGATCAACACGGTATCAAACTGCTGCAGGTCAGCATGTGCTTTTCTGCTGATTCTCTCACAACTAAGTTTGGTTTCATGCACATACATTATGTTTAGAATGGTTGCTAAAATGCAAAAGAGGCATTTAACATTGTGAGAGCGAAGCCTTTTTTTTCTTCTTCAGCCAAATAACATGCAGACTTTGCAGGATGATTTTGAAATATTCAGGCGCATCTCAAACTATTGGAAACGTCATTAAAAAGTTACAGATTTTTGGTACTAACTTCTGAAAGTGAAAGTATATTTACAGATTTATTACACAATGAGTGAAATATTTCAAATTGCCAGCATTTGCATGGCACTTTATCTAGTCTAAGTATTTATCTATTCCTTATTTTTATTTTTGATAAGTATAACTGATTATTTATCCCAGCAATTTTGAATATTGTAAAAAAAAAAAGATAAAAAGCTGAGCAAACTCCCAAAGAGAGTAAATATTTTTGTTCTAGATTTAAGTGTCAACCCACCTTGAATCAGTGTTCTCTGAGTCCTACATCACGCGGTGCTGAGAATAAGCTATAATTAGCATTAAGCAGCGAAGTTAGCAGATGTTACCCGACCCCTTTGCATAGCGTAGTGAAGAAAACTGGCATCTGATCTGCAGCAGTAGCTGCCGTCCAGAGGCACAAGATCCAGGAGGCTGATGACACGTACGCTCTGTGACCTGCAGCAGCGTGAGCTCACAGGCACGGCTCAGCATGTGTGTGTGTGTCAGGGATTAGTTGTGTAATTAGTTGGGTTTTACTTCATGTTTTAGTCTAAATTAGATGGTTATTAGTTGGGACATGCTGGTATTTGTCACATTTACACTCAGTGGAGCAATATTTTAGAAGAATGATGTAACTTCTCAACTTTAGCCTTAACTTTATTGAAACACTTAATACATTGGGAAAAAAAAATTGATTTTGTCAAAGAAGGTAAAGCTACACGATCTTGTGGAATCATAGTGATAAAGAGGTAATATGGACTGGAAGGCCATGTCAGGCCACAATATGAATAAAGATAAAAAACATTTGTTATACTGTTGTAATAGACTCTGTAGTGGTAACATTTCATTCTAGTCATTTAAGCTTTTTAAATTGAGCAAAGTGCTGAATATCCTTTCAGTTTTGCTTTAGTGTGGTTGACACATGGCGCTTTGAACATTTTGCTATGCTACAATAAATTAGTTTTTTAATGTATATTTCATGTGAGACCAACATGAATTAGTGTATAACTGTGATGTGAAAGAAAAAAAAGACTCCATGGTTTTCAAAAAAAAAAATGTAGTCCAGTCGTGTTCTGCTCCCCTGAGTCAACACTTATCTAGCATCTTTGCATATCTGGAGACTGAAGTTTCTCCCATCCTGGCATCCTGGCTTCATCTCAGAGTCAACATGAAGTTTCCCATCTCACCACAGATTATTGACTGGATTTAGGTCTGGACTTTGACTGGGGAACTGTGCTTTGATTTCAATCATTCCTTTGTGTTTGGTGAAGCTAATTTTCCAGAAGGTGAACTTTGAACCCAGTCCCAGACGTTTTTGCAGCTTCTAACCCAGCAGCTACCAACTGTGGTCTTCCTGCCTCTCTTTGATGAATCCCTGCCCCCAAACACATGAATCAAATGGCTTCATTACCTCCTCTGCATGCAGTCCTGTTGTGCAGAGGTCTGGTGATGAGCTGTTCATTTGCTTCAGGTGTGCAGAGAAGCATCTAAAAAAAGAAAAAAAAAATCACCCAAAGACCAGAGTGAGTTGTCCTGTATCAGTTGGACCTTTCTTCTCATTATTTTTTTGTTCTTTTGCTGCATAAACAGCAGGTCGGGATGCGGACCCCGCCTCCGCAGAGAAACGGATCAGCCAGGAGACCTGCGAGCTGGAGAAGAGACTCAGCATGTTGTCTCAGTGCAGTCTGGCCAGCAGCTCATGTAAGTCCTGCTGTAAACCTTCCCTTTGGGTTTTAAACCAACAGCTCATGAGCTGTTTTGGAGTTTAGGATGCAACTCTGACATTCATACCGTTCTACATATCGCTAATCCATTCATCATCTGTCCATCCGCAGACTGTGGAGACGTTTTTGTCTTAATTATGTGTGTGTTAGTCATCTGAAGAGGTCCTGCAATTAATTTGCACTGATTGTCTCTGGAGACGCAGTGAAAGTTTAGGGGGTAAATTATAAATCAGTGCAGCAAATGACGGCAGTTCTAGTTTCTTTTTTCTAACCTATCCTGTCTGTTGTTGTTGTACTTTGTTTTTGTGTCAAGGTGAGGCCCAACAGATTTACTTCCACAAGCGGAGCCTTATGGCTTTTGCTATGATGGGCTACTTGATGAAACTTAAAATAGAAATTTCTTTGAGTTTATCTGAAATGTAATGGACAAAGAAAAGAAGAAAATAATTAAAAGGAAAGGAGACAGAAGGAGGGGAAAGAAAGAAGCACAGAGGGAGAACACAAGTCAAAACCTCGAAGTCTCCCTCTAAACCTGCAGAAAGTGGAAATAAAAACCAAGAAACCACAACTACAAACATATGTACATATAAAAATAACTGTACATGGCAATGCAAAATGTACTTAGCGGAAAATGCAGCCCAACTGAGAGTGTATCCGATAAACAGCTGAATCTGAACACCGGAGGGTGTGTAAATGACAAGAGTTGAACTTCATTCTGCAGGATCAGTCATTTGAAAACAGCATCAGTGTTTACTTTTCTCTCAGTCGGTGTGGTTACCCACCTCTTCATCTAAACCTGTTGGCTTTCTTCTCCTCTCCAGCCTCCACTTACAGCTGCAGCACGTCTGTTGCCGGGGACGACCACAGCTTCTCCAGCTCCTCATCCAGCCAGTCGGATGCAAGTTACGGACACAGGTTTCCGTTCTGGGTGGAGCCCTCGGTCAGATCCCACCTTTCCAACGAGATGTCGTCGAGCTCCTCCGCGCTGAAGGCTTTGACCCGGTCAGACGACAGACTGTACGGCGCTGCCAGGGACGGCTCAGGGAGCCATCAGTCTTCTGCGCAGCGCCAACCTCGGGGGCTTAATGACTGCGACCGCCAGAGCTCCTTAGACAGTGGGATTGGAATAGCGACAGGCAGTCAGTCATCGTATTCTGGGAGCTATTCTTCATGCAACGGGAGTCTGGACATGGCCAGCCAAGGAGGAGGAGCAGCAGGAGGAGGAGAAGACGATGAGTCAGTGATCAGCCCTCCTGCTCCTTTCAATCCCCCTTCTTCACCTCCTCCAATGCCTCCTTCATCACCTTTTCAGCCCACGGTCGTTCCGGAGCGCACGTGCCCATCCAGGTGCGCCTCCCAAGCATCTCGCAGACACAGCACCGAGTACCAGATCCCCAGCCTGCTCAGACAGTGGTATGACACCCCCAGGAGTCTTCTTCAGGCCCTGACGCTGAGGGAACCGTCCGCACAGAAAGCCCCACTAGACCTGGGAGGCAAGGCCTGCGCCGGTCAGGAACAGATGTTAATGAGAGGTCCCAGTAAGCTGAGGGCTCAGTGTCAGTGGATGAAGCAGCGCTCACACTCCTGGGGCAGTGAGAGGGCGCCACCTGTGGACAGTGAAGGAGGGTCCACGCCCGGGGCCCAGGCGGCCTCAAGCAGCTCGGTTCCGGCAGAAACGCAGGTACCAGGAGGCTCGAACTTTCTCATTTTCTCCTTCTGAGATCCGCTTTGCCACTAAACGATGAAACGGAGCCAGCCGTTTATTTCTTAGGACGTTAATTAAAAAAAAAAAAAAAGGAGAACCAGGTAGATGAGGCGGAGATTGCTTCTCAAGAGACGCTGCGAAATTAACACGAGTAAGCCTGGATAGAAAAAGAAAATCATAAAAAGCCATTTAAACTACTTCTATATATCTTCATTTGCATTCACCATTTTCCTTACACATCACAATAACACGGTGCCTTGGACAATTATTGAACTTTTTCCACGTTTTGTCACATTGCAATCACAAACTTTAGTGCATTTAATTGGAATATTTGCATGATGGTTGGAATTAAATGCATTCATTTGAAAGAAAAATATGCTATACTGCATATTTTAAAAGTGTTTGACAAACCACAGTCTGAAACACGCGTAGTGCATTTGTATTCAGCCCCTCTGACTCAATACGTTGGTCTGGTCTCTACCAATCCAACCCAGTCTTAAGTCTTCTGCTGCCTCTAACCAGTTTTCTTTCAGGATTATGCCGCATTTAGCTCCGTTGATCTCTGATGAGCTTCCCTTTTATTGCAAAAAAATCCCTCTTACTCCTGTTGCACTACACGGGTGCTCAAAATCTCACGAGTTAAAGACATACGAGACTCGGGTCTTATAACCAGAGTTGAAGAAGCCTTTGAGATAAGAGAAGAAAATCTTTGAGTAACAAGAAATAACAGCGAGCTGCTTTTTGTTCTAAATTCAAAATAACAAAAAGTCATTTGTTTACATTCAACAAGCTAAATCCTTAAATTGAACAACAGTGACCTTTCTTGAAGTTTTAACTGAATTGTTTTGATACAAGTAGGAATGGAAGCTAAAATGCTATCATCACTAAAGACGACCATCACCTACACTCCCTGCAGCCAGTTCAATATCAGATTCAATAAGTTCAAACATCAGATCAGCTGCAAGAAAACTAGGGGAGTAAACATGAGATAAAACATCTTGTAGGTGGTGGAGTGCATGTTAAAGCAGCGTGGGCAGGATTTAGTTAGATACGGAGTGTCGAAGTAGTCCCAGCGCTCCAAACCCCCCCCCCAGAAACACAGATTACATGTTATCTACTGTGAGGAAACAGGGGCGACTCTTTGGTGTCATTCTGCTGTCTGATTTCAGGTCGGGATAAGAAATGCATGAGGAAAGAGACGGGGACTGGCAAATATTTGCGTTTCCTGACTTGATAGCCTGTCTCTTAGTCTACATGTCTGTCCTGCTTCCAGGGATGTTTGATTCTCACACTAAAAGTTTGGACATACAACTATCAGGTCCGAATGACTTTGGATGTCTTTGGTCAGAGAACTGTGGGTAGAGACACATGCTGAGTAGATCCAAGCTCCGCACAGAGGTGACAGTAAAACAAAGCCAAGTATTTTTAATGCTCTGAGGTAACTGAGCTGAAGCACAGAAGCAAGAGGCCTATTATTATTAGTGTAGGTGTCCATCACCAGCCCGCCTGCTGGTCCGTGTTGTTTTCTCTTTCATATGTTTGTCTGAAACCTGAAAAGCTCCCGGACGACATCCCCCGCGCTGCGGCTAATTAATTCTCCGCTGGGTTTGTGGACAGACGCTTCTTCTTGTTGCCGAGAAAACTCATCAGAGCGGAAGCGCGGCGAGTTTTTTTAATTAATTAATTTCCCCCCCTAATCATTTGTGTGAACGTGCGTTTTCTGTTTGTTAAACCGAACATGTGTGAGGAGAAGCAAAAGGTGACTGATGGAGTAAATGAGAGGTGATGAAACTGCCAGAAAGTCCTGCCGAATGAAACACGGATGACTTTTCTTTGTTTCTCGTTCCTCAAGTGTCAGAACTTTGTCAGAATGAAACAAACCTTCGCATCCCGACTCCGTAAGCGGCGTACAGTCTCTAAAGACAAACTGTGACACATGATGTAACTGAAGACCTGGCTGGTTGCCTTATTACAGGCTGTGGGGAGGAGAAAATGGTGAAACTGGCTCGCTGTCAGACACTTCTCCAGGAGTGGGCTGCCACCCTTTTGTCTGCCGTCTGCCACCTCTGAAGATGTCAGCGCCGCCTCTCAACTCTGTAGCATCCTCTCTTCTTCACCTCCTGCCCTCCTCTTCCTCACTGTTGCTCCTCTATTAATTCATTTTGAAGCCTCTTTGTCTGCAGCAGTTGTCTCCCTCCTACTGTCCGTCTAGCCGACTGAGTATGAGGAAAAAACAATTTACTGCCTCGACTAAAGTGCTCGTCTGTCTGCTCTGTTTGGTTTATATTACATTACACCACAGCTTCAAAGAGTGTAAAAAAAAAAAAAAGCTCTGATAAGTAATCACCCTAAATGATGATGAAAGACGCTCTTGCACGTTGTTCAGCCTGTACTTCAGGCCTCTGACTCATCATCATTATTTACTTCGTTTCAGACAGAATATACGAGCCACATAAAAACAACAACAAAAAAAAACTCAACACAAAGTTAAAAAAGCTTTTCTGCAGAGGCTCAAGCACCATCGAGTCCATCAAGTGGAAAAGTATCGCATTAGTCCAGTCTTTTTTTTTAATGTTTCCTGAATGGTATCATACCCTGAGACAAAACTAAGATCCCACCAGGATGATGCTGCCGTCATTACGTCTCGTGGTGGGCGACGTATGGGGTTTGTAAATGGGGGCCCGGCCACAAGCTAATGGCATTCAGGGGCCGTGGCGTGGAAACATTTGGGAACCTTGTATCTAACAAACCTTGGACGCCTTCAAAGAACAACTGGATCCATTAACTCAGATTAAATTACTCAAAACAAGTATTCTCTGTCTACTGAAGAGAGTACTTCAAATGGCATTTGGTTTCTGTGGATTTTAATTTGGGGCATCAGAGTAGAGGGGTTGAATACAGCTGCACACTTTTCAGATGATCTGTAATAACATTTTGAAAGTGATATGTTGAATTTCATTTAGGGTAATCAGGGGGAAAAGGGCATAATAAAAGTGTATGCCACACTTTGTAAAACAATGGAAACTGTCTTTTACTTTGCTGTTGATGGCATGATGCGCGTTTCTCCCAATTTCTTCTAACATGCTTTTCTTTTCATCTCAATCCATTTCTTCTAGGAACATGGCTCCTTATTAACAGATCTTTCTTCTGTCTTTTCTACCAAGACACAAGGTGCGTAGCATGAACTGCAAGACAAATATTTTCCCGTTTATGTACTCTAACATATTTACTTGTTTTTGATTATATTAAGAGAAAAGATTTTTTTTTAAAAGCTGCACTTCATTTTAATAAAACCTTCTATTATTTCATGGCTGTGTTCAATGACCTCAATCCAAAATGGATGTCACAAACTGTTGACAAACTCTCGTGCAGGAGAGAAACTCGGAGACGGTGAGGGCGTTGAGGTCAAAGGTCTGGATAGGATGTCGTCTGGTTCACCACCTTCAGCTCCTCCTTCACTTCCTCCCCTAACGCTTAGTACGCTCAGAACGATATCAGCATGTGGTGAGTAAAAAGTCTTTTTTTTTTTTTGGTTAAATGGAAATATTTTTTGTGTTAATTTTCTGAAATAAAATACTGAGTTCAGGGTCAGAGACAGCTTGAGGAGCTGAAATAGAGCTGCTGCTTCCCTGCATTGAAAGGAGTCGGTTTATGTGATTCGGACATTTGATCAGGGATTGATCAGATGCTACTCTGGGAGTTTCCAGAGGAAGTTGGAGAGCATGTCTGGGTCGTCGTTCCCCCCCCGACTTACTACATCTACAACCCACTCTTTAATAAGTTAATTATTAACGATGCAAACTTTGTTTACATGTTTTTCTTCAGCTGTGTTCCCGTCCGTCCAAGAATCTCATCCGTCTCCATCCGCTGGCCTTCACAGAGACTACGGTGGGAACTACGTTAACATCCCATCTACTGCCCTTCAGGCCACGACCACAGAGCTGCTGTACTCGCAGCTGAACCTGCACAGCTCGGCTCACGAGTCCAGTCCATTCAGAGCTGTGAGACATGACCTCCTGCAGCTCTATAGGCACAGTAAGAACAAAACAAATCACTGCTTTTTGTCTTCTTTTCTTTTTCTCCCCTTTTCCTGGATGCACATTGTCGCTCCTGGCTTTTCCTGCAAAGCATTACCGCATGTGGATGTTAATTGATTATTGATTTGTTAGGAAATGTCAGCTGCAGTAAAGCAGATTGCCAACTGCATTGTGCCCTCGCTATTTTATACAAGAACCCTAAACTCCATTTACATCAACATCTCATTGATTAAAAGTGCATAAATACATGCTAAAGATACATGCTAATTAAGTTAAATTAGCAAGGGACACATGAAGAAATTTAATACTCTTTTAATAGCAAAAGTGAAAATTTATTTTTACTATTTAAAGTGAAAAAAAAAACATTAACATGTGAAACTATACGCAATAATTCAGAAGTCATTAAAAAAACAACAACACAGAAATGGAAAATTTATTTCCTAAGTACCAGAACAGAAGTCCAGCCTAATCAAGTGTCAACAAATGTGTGTTTCTCTAAATTTGTCTGTCAATAAGTTAAAGGATGTTGTGTGAAATGACACCCAAACATTCCCCCCCCCCTCCCCAGAAGATGACTCCATTAGGTACGCCCACCTCGACATCGCTGCCATGGAAACAGCTCAGAGAGTGGGGGCGGAGCATGTTCAGGGCAGAGAGGACAGGCTGACTCAGCTGGAGAGCAGGTGGCGAGGGCCACCCAACTGACTCTGCGACGCCCAACTCCAAAAGCACTTCAGAGAGGTTTTCCACCGCAGCCCGCTCCCAGTCGGTCGGACCGATCGCTGCTGCACTTACACACACCCACAGGTTCACCGGCGCAGTTGTTTCCACAAGCAATTCATTCCACTACAAGCAAGAAAATGTGTGTGGGAGGTCTTTCTGCTGCTGTCGTCTTGTAAAGTGCAACTTGTTTTTAAATTAGTGTTTGACAGAAATTTGACTGCATGGCACTTAACTTAAGGAATTGAGTTTTGTTCAGTTTTTTTTTTTTTTTTTTTTTTACAAAAGGGGGGGATTTTTTTAAAAAACTGACTTAATTAGGAAGGAACGGCACCAAAGTCGTGGTTGATTTAGACAAACAAAAGCAGGCTGCCATGATGTGTTGAGCTGAGATGACATTTATAAACAGCCGCCGTCTGAGTTTGCAGCAGGATGTGATCTCACGATGAGATCAAGCCCTCCTCGTTGCGCTGAAACCAACAATCGACTGTAAAGAGTCCCAACTCGCCGAGCTATCATTCCGCATCAAAGTGGCGAAGCGTTCGATTGAAATAAGCGGCTTAAAGTTGGATCCCCGGTGCAAATGACATTAATCCGAGCCCATGTGGCCCGAGCAGGACACGGCTGAGCAATCAGCCGGTCGCTGACATTATTCATCACAGCAATCAATGGTTCTGCTGCAGTGGCTCTCGGAGGGGAGCCGCTGCTGAAGGGGGGGTGGGGGGGGGAAGCGTAATTTGGGTTTCAGCTGTTCCTGCTTTCTAACATAAGAAGCGATTCAATATTTGGCAAATTCAAATTACAGCTACACTTTTCTACCTAATGTCTCTGTGGAAGAAAAAAACAAGATGTGTCATGAACATATAATAATGTTACTTCTGTAGGGCTTGTAAATATTAGCTGCTTCTTTGTTTACCAAAAAAAGAAAAAAAAAATTCTTTACTAGAGATTATATATTTTTAAAACCTCAGTTGTGCATATTGGCATGTTTTTTTTGTGAATATTAAAGATTAACTGGTTGTTCTCTACATTTTTGATCATTTTTAATACTTTTGCATCATTTCAATAAACCGACCTACAACTGCCAACAGTAGCGGCAGCACAAACACCAGTCTTAATATTTAATTTTCACAATTAATTACAGACAAATGCAGAAAAACGCAACATTGTTGCCCTTATTTCACCAACTAGATCTGGCAGAAGTAAAGGAGTAGTGCCACATTTTCAGCTTTAGGTACCAAAACTGGTTTTCCACATTTGTTTCATTTATCATACAATTACAACAGAAAATTTTAGTAATTATTTCATTAGTAACTCATTTCATTTGATCAGTTTACTAAAAAAGTGAAAGTTTGCCCGTCTGATCTGCAAACTTTGTATAAATCATTCATTCATTCAGCCAGTCACACAGCAAAAAAGAAAACCTCCCGTGTCGTATTTTTCAGTAGCCGACGGGAATGATTCCCACAGTTCAAGCAGGGTGCAGTTCCATGATCCTCCAGTGGTGGCGATCAGGAGCCGAGCCTCACAGCTCGTTGTGCTGCAGACCCTGACGAGAGATCTTATTGGACAAGTCCTGCATGTGTTTCTTCATCTGAAATCAGAGGCACACATTGGGCACAACTATTTTCAGGACATGACTAATTATCAAAATAAGATGTTGAATTTTCAGAACTTGGATCAAATAAAACCAGTTTAAACACCACAACACCAATGCTTTCACTCAGAGCCCAAACTTCCAATTACAGCTTTCATGGGTCTCTGCATGTTTTCCACCAGCATTGCTGTTGGGTACAGAGGATCATCTAATTAGTACCTCATTAAGCAGAATGATGTATGCTTGTAATGGAGTACATACGCTGGAATACAATGATCTCATTCATGTAGCGACGTTTATTACAGACAAGGCTACATTGGTCTATTTTTCTGGAGCCAACGATAAAGATTATAGTGAGTATTCTTAAACCTCTGTAGTTTATAATGTCCAGCAGGAGGCGACTTATTTAGTTGCAAAATTAGTCAAAATAATGCAGTTTGGTGACAAAAATCATCAGACCAGAAGGTAACGTTTGGTTAATCACATCCGTTTCTATAAAGTCTGGGAATTAAAATGTCAATATTTTAGCAAAACTACACCCACAGTATTAAAAAGGACAAGTTTTTCTACTGTGACTGCTGACGGGCAACCTGAGGGACTCTGGTGGGAAACGGCCCCCTGCGGTTCACATGGATGCTACTCTGATGCTGCTTTGGACCCAAATATGGGTTACAGCAAGTTACATTTGGAAACTTTTAAAATTTAACACACCGTTTGAGCTTTCAGACATTACTTATCTATTTTTTATGTTTTTTGGTTTTTTAGGTTTATTCCAGATCTCTTGTTTGAGATGAAAGATTTTACCTTGAAGTTTTGTGTCATTTCTTTTCAGTAGCTTGGTTTTATAGAAGGCTACATAATTTAGTTTCATCTGTGTTTTTATTTTAACTCCTAAGAAGATAAAACGACAAAAATTTCATTTTAAAGGGAATAAAATGTTTTATAAAGCCATCAGTTTTGTTATTGATAGAGGAAAAAGCACAGATTATTGATTTTAGGGACCTTTTTCCTGCTTTGTCATCTCGACCTTATAAAACTGAGTCTGTTTTTTTTAAGCTTTGCAAGCTGAATTAAAGGTATTAAATCCAGGAATCCTGAGTGAGTTCATCGTAACAAACATGCTTGAAACAAAAGGTTTATAAAGCATACATCAGATACAACGGTTCTGACTGCAGGGGTTCAAGAACTTCTCTCTATTTTATTGAAGATCCTGTCTTACCTTGTAGCCCATCTCTCTGGTCTTCTCGGAGAGTGTGTTGTACTTCTCCTGGCTCCTCCTGATGTGCTCTTTGTCTCCCAGAGACTCAACATGTCGCAGCTTCTGGTGAGACAACTCCAGCTGCTCCTGGTAGTGGCTGTGCTTCTCCACCTTGGTCTCAAAGTGATGCAGCTCCTCCTGAATGAGCGGAGAGAAGAAGGATATGAACTGAGCAGAGCAGAGCGAGTTCGCCTTCAATTACATGGAGAGTGGAGCTGATAAACCCTTGAAGCAGCGGATGAAGCAGAAATGTCACTGCAAACTCAAGCTGAATGTAGCCCTGTGATCCATCTGATCTTGGCTTCGATACAAAGTGAAGGGCAAACTAATCCTGCTTCTACCAAAGCAGCACTCGAGTTAAAAGTTTAACCTCTCGAGTTAAAATGAACGGGGGGTTGGAAAGTTTCTACTAAGAGGCAGACTGACAAAATCCTCACAAAGCAACCTCGGTAAGTGCTGTGAGCCTCACCTTGAGAGACTCCAGCTCATCTTTGCTGAGGTTTGCCCTCTTTGCAGCCTCCCACAGTTCAATCACACGCGGCTCCCGAAACACTGCAGAGCAACGACACACACAGAAAGGTGAGGAGAGAAACTAAGGAGACGGTTTGGAGCCACAACGGCTCTGAAACAGAGACAAGTGATGTTTTAATGTGACAAAACAACGTAGCTCACTTCTCACTTGTTCTTCACAACAACAATGAAAGAACAGCGTTTCCAAATACTCTCCAACTCAAAAATTCAGACATTAACTGAATAAAATAGAAAAGTAAAATTTCTGTCCATTTTCCAGTGCAAATATTAAAATGAACTGTTAATTTACAATGCTGGGATAAAAGCATCATCTCAAATGATCAAAATTAATTATATCGTTAATGGGGAAATAAAAGTTAATGGGAAAAGATGTTGCCATTTTAATAGTACACTGTCTCTGAAGTAGAATATGGAGATGAACTGATCAGGTAAACTCAACTCTTGTTGATCAAAAACGATAATTTTGGTTGTAGAAATATGTTATTAGGGGTTCTGATGGTGTTTAGACCTGCAGAGAAGGCCTTTCTGCATTTAGGTAGAAATTACTTTTACAAACAGAATACCTCATGTAAATAAGCCAGGTATCGGTTTTGTAAAACATAGCAGCAGTGAACAGAAGCAGCTGAAAGTCTCGAAAACCTCAGTGTCCACAGTTGCCTCAGTAATTTGCCTGCTGAGTGGCTGTGAGAGCGCTCTCTTGTGGCTGAGGCAGGAACCATGTTGTCCCCATTCAATCACCTTCCATTATTATGAGAAGATTCATCATGACAGTGATGACCAGAAAACAATCCAGTCTGTTGGCTGAAGGTCGTCATTCTCTGCAGTTCTAGACGACGTGCAACTTTACGTTTTGATTATTTATGGCTCTTACTTTTAAGGTTTGTTTTAAGGAATTCTGGTGATTAAATATTTCTTTATAATAAGAACTCATAGCTTTATGGGCAGCCAGGCTTCAAGTAATACATCAGGTTTCCTGCTGATGAAAGGGATTAACATTTCCCTCAATATCACCTCCAGATACTCCAGGACAATGAAGCTCAAGTTACTGCTGGTGGCTGTACAAAGTGTAAAGTGCTTTATTATCCTCAATGTATTTTTAATGTTCTATATAACTTCAACTATTGAGACTATATTGCAAGCAGCCATTTATTCTTCTCAGCCGTAAAGCATAAAAGGATTTCATTATTTTACTAGAGACAAAACTGATCAATCAAGATCAGAATCTGAGGAGTTTTCTCTTTATCGGTTCTGATCAATGACTGGCAGGTCAAATTTAACGATTTACAACTAAGAACTTGTTCCAGTTTTAGTGAATAAATATATCAGGATGTACTTCAGTGCACTCCGTTTTCAGTTTAATGAAAAGGGCGATAAAGGTTAGCCATGTATGCTGCGGTTTATAGATGCAGATCATTTCTTCATTCCTTCAATTTATGCGAGATTCAAACTGCTGCCAAGCTACCTGCAGGACATATTTACTACAACAGCAATAGAAAATGGTAAATAAATTTAGTTGTTGAATTAAAACTGTATTGGGAATGTCTCCACTGTGGTGCTAAGGGAAGAAAAAAAACACTCATAATTAATTAGAAGCTAATTGATAAACAGCGCTGCGTAAATTATGTAGCGCCCTCTCACTTGCTCCCCACCTTCCTCCGTCTCTCTACGCACTCCTCGTAAACATGCTGTTGCAGTAAAATGGAGATTATATTTTAAAAATGTCAGAAGGAAATAGAGTCCCGTCTGTGTTTATTTGGATACAGACCAGGATCCATGTGGTCACTCAGGACGCATTTAAAACCAGATCTGAACGAGGCATTTCGAGCAGGACGCCTCAAATCCAACAACTCAGTACTGATGTTGCTGCCTGGCCTCAACGAACCTTTGTAATACCAGACATTGTTATGTTGTGTTTTTTTTGTTTATTGTAGTATTGGTGGCTTGTATGCTTGTAACGTCATAATGTGGATTAAATTGAAGTCACTCTGAAGGCCCAGGTACCAAATGCCCAAAACTGTACTAAATGTTGCAACAGTTTCACCGTAATTCTTTAATCACAGCTTTTCTCACATGCTGCTATTCGCCAGTGTTTTTATATCCCTGGGTTCATTATTGGCCCCTAGCTTCTGCTTTCCGTCTCCTCACAAAGTGCCATATAAATCTAGACCTTTTGCTATTTGTGACTTTCTAAAAAGGAACATTTTGTTCCGTACTGATGACAGAGAATGGGAACCTTGGGCTACGTTCTTGACTGCTTTGTGCTCAGTCTGTTCCTTTCCACTTTTTTTTTTTTTTTTTTTATACATATTTTCCCCATCTTTGGGCTGAAACCCCAAACGACTGAAAAGGAAACATTTCAAGCTTGTTAATAAGACAAAAAAAATTAATAAATACAACAACATTTTTGATGGTTTAAAGCAATAAAACTTGAGGCCAGATGGAGGAACTAAAGAGGACATCATTGTGACAATGTCCTTGTTTTATATGTAACCAATCTTAAAATCTTATTAGATTTTCATCACTTTTACAAGCTAGCACAGAGAAATAGAAAAATTATGATCATACAGGAAGCTTGGTGCTTTTCACCCAGTACTACAATAAAAGTTTTATGACTCAGATAAGACCAACCTGCAGTTGGTCTTCAAAGCTCATTAGAAATCCAGGAGTATCTAAGAATTACATTACAGAAAAGTAAGACCTTTATTTTGAAACCCATCAGAGCTTTTGTTTTCAAACACCAACAGAGTCACTCTTTTTCACACCTGGTTTAGGTAAATTAGTAATGCGGAATCTAGTTTTATAAATACAAACTAATGAAAAATAGAACAGCCTTATTTCCAAAGGAAACAATCCTCTCATCACCAGTCTACTGCAGAAATTTAACTGCAATTTAACACAAAATGTTATTAAGTTTTGAAGGTCCAACATGACTCTTTTGTTGATCACTGGTTTAGGAATTTTAAATCTACTTGCGCAATAATCCGTGAAGACCTGAACTCCTATTTTGTCACATTTTTTAAGCCTCACATAATCACCTATTTAGGCTCATTAGGGATTTGGATCCTTATTTAGTTGCAATAACATTAAAATAGGAAGAGACTTACTCCATGTGCCTGGTTGTCATGGCGATTCTCACATTTTTTCCCCATAAGGGATCAGAGAGAGAAAGCAGTACCTCAGTTCATCTCGTCAAGACAAACAAAAAGATGCAAAGACTCAAACCCTGAGTGACACTAAGGTCTGATACATGTTCATGGAAATGTTTATACTTATACACCCTTTTTTTCTGTAGAAGATATAAATCCACACTACAAAAGAGGATTCTCACTGAAAATAAACCAGATTATATTGGCTGAACCAAGTGAAACTCCCTGTGCTCTGGAGGGAACCGACGTAAAACTAAGTCCTAAAACCCTGACCGACACTCCTGAAAGTAGACCGACGTTCTTATTAAAGTCACACTAATGATGTTTGCAGGTTGTAGCATGGGGGCAAATTAAACTTAAATTGTTAAAAGAAATAATCCTCATCAAAGCTGCACAAAATAAGTTTGTGCACATGACTCTGTTCAAAGGCTGTCCGTTCATTTCTTTGGCAAACGTCAATAAAGTTAATAAAATAAACTTTTTCATTTTATTATCGATTTATGCAGAAGTGCTTTCCAAGGCTACTCAGTCACCTTGAATCAAAGGCTTGGACTGAGTTTTCTGTGCACACTTCTTCGCTTTAACAAAACAAGAGGAGAAGAAAGAAAATACTGACCAACGTAGAATGGGACACGAGACCAGAACTACAACAGCAAAGACCTTCACCCAAAGTAGCCATCAGGCAACTGGAGCTTGCAAAGAAAAAAAACTACTACAATGGGTTCTGTGAGAAGAGGATGGATGAAAAAGCTGCAAATCTTAAGGGGAAAAAAAAAAGAAAACGCTAACTGGAACAAGGACATACTGATTTACGTCAATGCTAGAACTTAGCTCTGAAAGCAGTTTGAAAAAAAAAAACCCTCAGTCGTTTCCTATTGAAAACCAAATTAAACTTCAACTAAAAGCCAAAAAAAAAAAAAAACAACAAACCCATTTGTGTGACGCCTATAGCGTATTACCTTTCCAGAAGAGCGTTACTATGATTACAAGTCTCTGTGAATAAAGAGTCGGGGTAAATGAGAAGCGAGATGCGTTTCGCTTCCTCCTCACCGCTGTCTTGAGAGAAACCCTCGTGGCTGATTTTGCGGAGGCGCTCGAAGCCGTGGTTGAGGTCTCTCATTTTCTCCTTCAGCTCCGTGTGCTTCTGCTGCAGCAGGTGCTCTTTGGTGTCGCCCTCCATGGGGGAGATTACGTTTTTGTGAATTTCTAAAGAGAGGGCAGGAGACAAGTGGGGGAGAGGAGGTGTTTGGGAGCGAGGCCAAGAAGAGAAAGAAACAACAGAGGGATGGAAATTAAAGCAAACGAGCGTTTGATGGGAGTTTTTGCAGAAGCTCTGAAATAGCCTTGAAAGACAATTGGTCTGATCTTGTGATATTAAAATCAATTCCTCTGTAAGAGTCGTGAGTCACCTATAAGTCTGGACTTACTGACTATCGCCGTCAGGTTATGAGATTCCCCGTCCGTCTCATCTTCAAGGAGGAAAAACTCAAACAAAGGCCATAATAATAATAATACCAGCTGACATTTGGATCAAAAAGAGAAAAAAAGGGCAAACAAAATGAAAATCAAGGAACAGACAGGCGGTGAGCAGACAAAGTGGTGAGACAGAGCCTCAGGCCCTGCAGGCAACATGTGATTGGCTCAATATTTAAATGTATCAGACAAGCAGAAAAAAAAAAAAAAAATTCCGGCTTGACTTGCAGCGACATAGATGCTGTGGAGATTTAAAAAAAAAAAAAAAAAGGAAACAGCAGCAAAGTGTCAGTCCAGCCCAAAAGAGATACTGCGCCCATCCAGATGAAACACTGTGGGCGACTGCCAGCTCTCCTTAAATCCCTCAGTTTGACATGATGAGCAGTGACAGAGTAAAGAGCGGCGGACGGGAACCTGTCCTGCCTGATACCTGCCACCGGATCGCAGAGCTCAACGAGAGGCTTAGAACTCCAAAGGTCCATAAAATCAGCGCTACGCAGCCACACCAGGGTCCAAATCAATTTGAGTTTACAGCAACTAACATTCACTGTCAAATAGGTTGCATGGGTTAACATGGTTCTGATCAGCTGGCTGAACAAAGGCTACTGCACTAATCATTTACTTACACAATAAAAAAATCTGTTAATTGAAAATAATACTGATTTAAAAAAAAAGACACAAAGAGCTGGTTTGGAAAGTGTTGTTAGCTTGACATTTTACAGTTACAAGGGATAATCTATTGACAGCATGTCTGCCATGTAGCCTGTTATGGCTGAAAAAAAAAGCAAACAGCCCAACTTATTATCCAGATAATATAAACTTTTCTTCCTTTTGCTCTGTAAAGAGCAAAAAAAGCACAATGTCCTATGCAAAGCATACATTAAAAACTAGTTTTTGCTGAAGTCTGCAAATCAAAATAAATACATTTTATGATACTACTATCATTGTATTAACATATTTTCAAAATTTTTAATTTGTGTGTAAATAATCAAGGTTGTCATGCCATGACAGCCTCAAACTGGTGAGCACAGACGAAGTGCCAATCAGAGCAGAACGGACTGCAGCTTGTTTCAGTAGAAACGTTTAGCTCACCCTCGGTCCTGCTGACTGTGTCCATCAGGATGTTGTACTCGTGGATCTTGTCTTTGTGATGCTGGAATTCCCTCTTCAAGCTCTGCAGCTCTTCGTTAGAGAACTTCCCAGAGCTCTTGGCCTGTTGGTAGAAGAGAACAGAGAGGAGCGCGCTTCAAAAGTTACCGAGAAGAGTTTTTTCTGCGTCGTCTTTCCTCTCTCCTTTGCATCCGAGCACAAACCTTGTTCCAGAGTTTGTCCAGTTTGGGATCGTCGAACACATCGCCGTCTTTGGCCTCGTGGTCTTTCAGGGAGTTGGTCTCCATCGGCCTCATGTCCCGTTTCCCATCCATGCCATACTTGGCCAGGATCACTGCATAACAAAAGCAGGATGGTATAATTATAATCTGTGGTCCACAACCACACCGTTTGCCTTGCAAAAATGGCGGCAGCAGCAGAGTTTGTTGTTGGGGAATGACAGCATAAAGTGAATCTGATTTGCATGTCCATTAGTTAACCTTTTGACATAAAGGCATTCAATCCAAACAAAGACGGCGAACATTTTTAAAATAACAGCAAAGAAGAATCTGTAATGAAGGGTTAAGCATCATAAACTTTTGTCATTATACTGACAACACCTTGAAGTGGGCGTTTAAAAAAATGCTTATGTTTCATGGAACATTAAAAGAAACTTAAAATTCAACATTATAGAGAGAAAAAAACCCATTTACTTGAATATTCACGAGCAAAACCTTACTTACAAACTAATAATCCATAAAAAATCTAATCATGGAACATTATGTTTTCTTCTGCTCTGAATTGCCACCTATTTTATACTCCTGCAGTCTATAAAGTTGAACTTTAGTCCCTCAGAAAGTGTACGCTCACTTTTCTATTCCAGTAAAATGGGTTTCAGCAGCTTATTCAGCAACATCTTAGCACTCTTATAAGCCGTCATTGTGACATATTAACCTGTAATGCATCAAGCTGGGACTCAGGGTTGTTTTATCTTTTCAATAAACAGAACAGAAGTAGTAGTATAATATTATATGGAGCCGATGGACTTCTGTACTTCTGCACTTCTTTGAGATGCTGTTTTTGACTCAATCGACGAGTCCAAACAGTAAACAAGATTTTATTCTTCCAGTGAGTTTTACAAGAGGTGCTGCATAATAAGACAAATAAATATGTTTAAATGAATAAAAAAAGAGCTAAAGAAGTCATGGCTTAGATGAATGTTTGCAGGAGCTCTTTGTTAAAAAAACATAAATGTTGGCCAGCAAAAGGAGAGAGAGTTGGTGGCTGGAGCTCTCCACCACTGAGAGTAACGAGGAGCTTCGATCTTCAATCTTTAGACATTTTGATCTACAATAGTTGTGTAAAATGTGGACAAATTAAAGTGCTTACACAATAAATATAAGAGTATATTGCACAGGCTGACAAAATCTGTTTTACCCAGTCTTAACATTTCACAGCACGTCCCTTTTGTTTTGTTATTGTTTTTTTTTTTTCTTTTTGGTTTACGTAAGATCAAGAAAGCCAAGCAGGATGGGATTCAAAATCACCTTTGGAACAAATAGCAGTGATTCTAAACAGGGTTTGGACCAACAATGCTTGTCGACTGACTGGAATTCAAACCCTGATTCAGTCACTGATTAACCTTCTTCAGGTTTCCTTCTCAACACTGGCCAAATTCCTTACAAAAAAAAAAAAGAAAAAAGAAAAAGCCAGTAAAGAGAAATGTGTGCAGCCTGCTCACATAAGAGATGATTCTACAGCTCCTGCAATTGCTATAAGTTGGCTGGATAAATAATATCCATGCATGTTGTTACTCTTAGTAAATAATTTTGAGAATTTTCTTTATCCCTTATTTGAAGTAACAATTAACTGTTAAATGTGTGATCATTTTTGTAGATCAGTATTTAAGAGGGTCTGTCTCGTTTTTCGCACCTAAATATTTTACATCCTCAAATTCATTTTTGTGTCAGCCAAAGAAAGCTTTGGTAAATATATATAAATAAAAAAAATTGTTTTCAAATTATTATTTTATTTGTAAAAGGGGAAAAAACCTAAGCAACCCAACATTGCTCTTTGTAAAAAAATATAATTAACAAATTCACAGACCTTTGAATCTGGAAAGGGTCACAGAGCAATTTCAAAGGACTTGAGACTAATTGGAGTAACTAAAAAAAACAAATTATTTCCTAATCTGATGATCTGTTCATTGGATAATTGTGTTTTGATAATAAATTGAAAGAAAAAAAAACAGAAAAACAGTGTGTTGACAGATGAAATATTTGGATAAATTATTTACATTTTTTTGTTGTAGTCATGAAACCTGTATCTCCTCATGCTGATGATCAAGAACTGCATGCTGCACTAAAATTAATCTCTAAATTTTGCATGTTTTTTGGTATCTAATGCTCTGAAAATCACCATTTATAGCAAGAGTGTTTCAGCGATTTGTTGCGTGTGAAAGTCGAGTTAAATGGGATCACTGGAGAGGGTATGGCGTCTTGTTTCTGAGCTGCTGCCAGAGGTGCTACAGGGAAGAGGGCGTCCACCTGCTGCTCGTGGCAGAAAGCATCAGATACTTGTGTGGGCGGCTGCTTCATCACCTGCAGTTTAGCAGGAGAACATCCTTTCATGCGCTTGTACATCAGCTCCTGTTTCTGTCCTAACTTGATTAAGCATTTCTTGGTAAATTTAAATCTGCCCCACGCTCAACTCCCCTGCACAGGATTATGTCGGCGTGAACTATCCATATTTTTTATCGGTTTTAAATACTGTCAGTGGTGTTGAACTATGAATATACATTTGAATTTCTTGAAAACAAAATAAATGAAAAAAAAGAACAGACTTATTTTCTCCGTTTAGGCTGTTCTCACCGTTAAAGTTGCGCCTGAGCTGGGCTTCTTTCTCCCCGTTCTCATCCAAGCCTTCCACCTTCATTTTTTTCCACTGCAGCTCATCTTTTTCCTGAATCTTTAGGTCGCTGTGCAGCTCGGCCTGTCGCACTGCTGTCAGCTGCATCTGTCAACACAAAAGGAGCAGAAAATGACGGATTACTCTGAAAGGAAGAGGAGAAGTGTGTCTGCTCAGTTACTACTTTTAATGTTCCATCAGTCCAGAAAGAAACTGTGAAAGAAGCAATAAAAAACCCAAAGTGTATGACATATACAGTTTGGTTTTATTGTCCTTTCTTCTAAATACACCTTGTGAACAAACTACGCCATCATCCCACTTCTGCATCTGTTTCACCACCGCTTTGAGAATATGAACAACAGGTTGGAAAGCTGAACAATCTCCTCTCCCCTCCCTAACAGGATGCCGTACTTTCCCACCGGAAGACGTCAGCCCCGGCTGCGTCTCCAGCACCACCACCACCACCACAATGAGAACTGGAGCGCCTCATGGTTGTGTACTCAGTCTACTGCTAATCATGGCCATACACTGCTTAAACCTGATGATGCTCATCATCAGGGTCGCTAATGAGGAGACACTACGGCGGATCTCATCCGTAAGATTGACAGATCAGCCTAGCGCTGTCAGTTGACTGTGAACGATGTAAAACAGATGACAGTCAACTTTAATAACACCACCAGGGCACCACTGAACAACTCCTCTGTGGATGCTCCTTAACCATTTAACACTATGTCAATGTCAAACTAAGGCGTGTGCTAATTTGGCTGAGCATGTCATTCTGATTCCCCCTTTGTCACAACGCTAAAATTAGCTTTGAAGCCTTTTCACTATTCATTCATTATTAAACAGTTTGTGATTCTTGAGACCGCTGTACTCTCAGCTGTGAGATCTACGGGCAAAAATAATACGTCAGGTTTAAGCTCTTTCAATATTTATTCATTTCCACGAGAACACAGAAATGTGTTGCTTTATCAGGACTGCAGATAGCAACTTATTCTGTCTTGAGGTACGTACCCGTTTGGCTTTCTCCCACACCTGGTTGAGTTTAGCTATCCTGAACTCCGCTGTCTGCCCATCGCCATCACTCTGCGTGGGCTCGTTCACCTGCCGAGAGTATTTCCCAGCCATGACACCCACACTGAGACAAAGCGCCGTCACCAAACATTGCAGCCTCATCTTTAAGAGCAGCTACACGCCAAAAAGAACAACAAAGAGGCTAAAACTGCAATCACAGAGCACAACAAACAGTGTTATTGTAGCTCACGCCAGCACACAGTCACGTGTTCAACTAGAGGTGGGATTTGTCTCTAAGTAGAACTCTGGGATATGTAGTTTTATCTTTCCCGCTTTCTGGGACTGGTGAAACGGTCCAAACCCTGTATTGACTACAATTCCCAAGATGCCGTGGGGTCCTGTTGCCAAGCAACGAAGCAGCTTAAATTCTGTGAGCGAATGGTAGGCCTCCACGCGTTTACACCGCTGGATGCTGCTCACATCTTCCAAGGAACTACAAAATGACAGTTTTTCATTAATTTTTAAGGAGAAGTAAACTATGAAGTCTAACTGAGTCCATAAAGCAATGTTAGAAAGCAATACAACTTTTATGTTGTATTGCTTTGAACATTGATGTTCGTGGTGTTATGCACAGCGAACATCATTTCCAGATATAGCTAGTAAAAAAGAGTAAGGGAGATGAATTTATTTAGCTTTTTTATCACGTAAATTAAATACTATTTGTTATCTATTGTATTTTTTGAATTTACTTGTTTTAAATTTCCACACCTTCTTAAATATAAACAACAACAACAAAAAAAACAGGGTTTAGTGGTCATTCCTGTAGATTAATTTTTTAATCTAGTATCAGTTTAAGTGTATAATTTTCCTCCATATTGTAGCAGATGTAATTTTAAATGGAGCAAAATGGTTTTCCATTTGCATTATGAGAACTATTCATCTCTCGTCTTTAAATATTTTATCTTTATCACATAAAAAAAAAAAAAAAGCTTTGGAGCGCTGAAACAAAGATGAGCTAGGATGAAAAAAAATGCTAAGCCATCATAAATCTGGAAAGGCCACATGGAGTAGATAATGCAATACTCTCACTTATGATTGATATCATTCATTTCTCATCTGAGACAACCAGGGTAATTACATTTTCTTAGACACAAAATAGGAGAAATATTTATATAACTGGTTTTCCGACGGAGTTGTTTGTGCAGCATCCATGCCAATACACCACAAGACTCAACCTAAACCCAGTTAAACCTAACATCAAATTTGAAAAAAATGAGAGAAAGGACAAGAAACAGGCTGATGGAAAGATGTTATATTGTTATTCTCTGCCTCAATGAAATTGTTTTGGATTGTAATACCAATAAATTTGATTCAGCTCAACCTGAATCAAAGTGAAGTGTGTGCGAGGAAGATCAAAGAAGAAGGCGATTAATGGATCTGTGGCATTCTATGTTGCACAAATTCACATAAATCATTTATAGGACCAAAACAAATCACATCATCTTCCTCAGTAATTTTAAATCAGCAGTCCATCATAAAGCTTTTTCTCAAGATCTACTCAATGTAAAAGATCTAATGACTTTGTTGAAAAGAATGCAACCATAACAAGGGAAATTACTGTCAATACAGAGAGAGGACATCAAATCTGCGACTTCATAAAAAGAGGGAACAACAAAAAACAAACAGCAGCCAGGGCTATGAAACAGTACGAGGTTTTTATTTTAGAGAAAGAGTTTCCTCATGTCCATCCCTGTCCCTGCTGGTTTTTATCACCCAGTTTTAATAGCGATGTTCAATTCAATGTGCAAACAGCTCCAGATGCTATCTCAGCTGTCTTGATCTTCCCGACCCCACATCCTTCCGACCAACCTCTGTCTTTGTTCAGTCTCTGCTTACGGCTCCTTCGTGAAAGCAGCTTTCTGCTTTAATGAGCAGGAGCGTCGGCCAGAGATCTGCGGCTGATGGAGCCGTGCCTAATGAATGTGTCTGTCTGCCTACGAGGACAGCAGGCGAGCATGAAAGGTCAACGTAGCCTCGTCAAAAACACTGGGATTTGGTCAGAAAAAACAAGGAGGTGTCCCTGGTTCTGGCACACATGTAATTTATATGTACATATACATGGGCCCTTAGTTTTTATTTTTATTTTTTTATTAATCACCTGCTCAGCTGCCTTACTGGTAAAATAAATTTCAATCAGCCAGCAGTCAGGGGAAGGAATTTCCAGGTTAGTTTTGACATTATTATATTTTATTCATTTGATTAGCAATTAATACAACTGATAACAACACAACAGTATATGTTTAAAATAAACATATGGTCATTCCTGTAAAACTATTTTATTTATTTTTTAATCTAATCTATGTTTAAGCACATTTATTGATTGAAGAAGAAATTGCCACATTACTCACTCTTTGTGTGTCTGAAGGGTATCCAGAGTCATGGTCGTTTTTTTTTCTCTCACATCCCTTTGTATTGAGCTCAACCTAAAAGTTTCTATAGTGTGAGGGTTTGCAATGTCCATTAAAGAAGAGTTGATGTTGGGTCATTTTCTTTTTAATTTAGTTTTATATTTTGAATCATTGTCTTGCTAAATGACCTAATATTGACAGCTGATGTAGTCAGGTTTATGTCAGAGGATGCCAGGTTTTACTTAAAATCTTCTGGTATTTAAAGGACAAGGCATGCAATTGATCCTTCCACTTGAGGTGAGGATCTCTGCAGCTCCCCCAGAGCTACCAATGCCTGCTCTTCTGATGAAGACTCTGCTTGCCCTCCCTGTCGGTTTAGATGGACGGCCGTGTCTATGTAGGTTTGAAATTGTCCCACACTTTTTCTACTTTTGGATGACAGACAGGACAATGCTCCATGGTTGCTCCATGAGATATTCAAATTTTGGGTTATATTTTTGTACTCTGACTGAGCTTTGAAACTCTACAAAAACATTATCTAATACCTGTCTCCTGTGCTGTTTGGTATTCATAATGCAGTTTGTTCAATAAAATTCTCTAACAAACTTCTGAGGTTGAGAAAATGCATTTTGTTTAAAATTGTGTTAAGATTACTATGAAATGGAGACTATTTAAAGAGATAAATATGCTTCTTCTGAAGGCAATAGGTTGTTGCATATTATCTACAAACGTATACCTCTTTTGAGATTTTATTGTAATTAAAAATACAACTTTTCTTTTTCCCTCCACTTCATTTGAACACACTACCTTGAGTTGGACTATTACATAAAATCCCAATAAAATCCATTCAAGTGTGTGTTTGTAATTTGACAAAATGCAGAAAAGTTCAAGGGGCATAAATACTTTGGGATGCCTGGTCCAATATGCAGGTAAATCTAAGGGATTATTATATTTCCACTGCAGTTATACTTCAAACAGTCGTTTTTCATAAAAGGCTTTCAGGACAGTGTACGGGCACAGTAATTATGATAGGAACAAAGAAGAAAGCAAAGTAATGTCATTACAGAGGAAAATTACATTGTATGGACATTTTTGCCCCAATACTCAATTGCGGCAGGACAAAACCAACCAAACGGAGCCATTAAGGTTTCCCCTAAAGAAACGGGAAATGATTCCCTCTTATCTGACTCTTATCAGCTCTTACTACACAGTGACTGTGCAGAAGGTGTTGCAGGGAGTGGAAACAACGGGAGCAGGGTGAAAATTAACCCAGCTTGGACACATACTGAATGGTTAAGGAGACCAGTCTGTATAAGTTTTTGACATAAGTTTTTAATATTATGGAGTATATCTGTCATATCCAGGGGGTGGAGGGTTTTTTTTGTGTTTGTATCTTTATTGATGCTCAGTCTTGATCTCATTAGTTCAGCCTGGCGTTTTCTGCTTGGTTTATTCTTGTTTGTTTATTAGTTGTACTTTGCTTAGCTATTCTTCCTGTTAGATTAGTGCTTTTTTAGTGTTTATGCCTTCTCTGCTCCTCTTGCGTCATTGCTCTCTCTCCCTCAGTCTGCCTGCCTGGTCTCCATTCTCAGCAGTTCATCAGCCACCTGTAATCAAGTACATAAGTTCCTCATTTGCATTTGCTTCCTTGTGGATTCTCCTGTTTGCTCATATTTTTGTACTTTTCTCTATATTTTTATTAAAATGCTGTTATTCTTTCATCCTGCCTCCAACGTCCTGCATGTTGGTTCCAGGTGCAGAAACTGTAATCATAAAATTATCAATACTGGAATGGTAAAAATGATTTTTTTTTACTTCAAATTGTTAATGTTTCAATTACAGTCTCTAATCACAACATTTCAGAATGTGGCAAAAGCATACATTTATTTATTTATTTTTTCATGAATCTATACCTGTATAAGAAAAGCATAAGAAAAGTAGTATAAGGTAAGTAGCTTATTTTCTTTCTTTCTTTCTTTCTTTCTTTCTTTCTTCCTTTCTTTCTTTCTTTCTTTCTTTCTTTCTTTCTTTCTTTCTTTCTTTCTTTCATTATTGCTTGTGCAATTTAACCCTATCAATGCCTCCTAAGTGAGGCTGTAGGGACTTTTTAACTCGAGAAGTTTTGTTTATTCAGTTCTGAAAAATAGTGAAGCCTACCGGTTGTGGACTTACAGGGAACATATGCTAAGCAATTTAGACTTGCTTTGTGGCTAAAATCCTTGAGCAAAGCAAACCTAACGTTTTGAAAGTCGACCTTTGTGATTGGCTGCTCAGATGTGTCAAAGAGGCCAGAAGGCATTTCAGTCCAAGTGTTTCTGGAAATGTACTGATCAAAAAGACACGAAGACAAATGTCTCAAATTTTACACAATGATTCTATCACAGTTGGGTCTTTCTTTCTTTTCTGTTTCTATTCTATTCACTTTTTTCCCCTATAGCAATAGATAAAGACCTTTTAGGAGAATGAAAAGGAACAAAAGTTTGGACAGTGACACGTTAAAAAAGTTTATAGCAAAATCTGAAACGTGTGAAGTGAATGGCAATTGATTAATTCCTGGAAGATGGACCTAGTTGTATCCAATGTTCTGCCAGTTAAATGTCACACTGCAGCCTGCTGTGAGTTTCTTCTCTTTCATTAAACCTAATGAGATCCTGGTGAGACAAGTTGTGCTTTGCACATTAACCCTGAAACGGTGTGAGGATGTTATGTAGAATGAAATGTAAAGAAATTACCCTTAAGAGATTTTTCTGCTAATTATGTATCTGGACGTTTAACTGTTATTTCTGAACCAAGCAACAGAACAAGGCTTTCTTTAGCTCCCTCACATTACTCATGATTTTTAATGTGATTACCTCAGGCTGTGTGTGAATGCAAGTGTCCAAGCCGATCCGACCACCCACTGCTCCTCTTGCTGTGTCAGCTGATAAATGTAAACAGCAGTTCATTTCTTATAGATCTTGCTGCAGGAAACCATTATGATAAATTACACATTTACTTCTTTTTATTGTCTGCTTGTCTCTCATTGATTCTGCAGAGACTCCTAAATCGACTTCTTAACAGAAGAGAAATCCTGCAATACATTCAACACTATGAAAAATGTAAAGAAACAGGTACAGAACTGTTCAAGTTCAGTATGTTAAACTAAATTCTTTGTTTGGAGGAAACCTAGGACTCTGGAGAGACAATAGAGATTATGCTAAGAAAAAAATGTGCAAAGATTCATCTTTCTGTAGTGAAATGCTCTAAGAGGAGACTTAAGCTCATGTCATGCTGTTTCATATCTTGTATATATGCTGTCATTTTGAAAAACATGTCATGTGGATCTAATCATGAGCACAAAAAACAAACAAACAAACAAACAAAAAAAAAAACGGGGATTATGGAACATCAAGTCCTGCTGTGTCTTTAGCTGTGTGTTGCTTTTGATGTGCTACAATTTTGAAAAAACTTGTAGATGCTGAAAAATCAGGTGAAATTCAATGTTTCCAACACATCCATGGCAGCTTTGATTATGTGGTGACCAAGCTGTGTTTGCTGCAGTTAGGATGTGTGCGTAGGTTTTGCAGGAAGGTCATTTACCTTTTGCTTCATGTCTTCCAGTGGTGTAGAAACAAAATGCTAATAGTGTGAGGCGGGTAAAAGTGTGATCCTATTGGCAAAACTGAGTGGGATAAAGACCTTATAAAGCTAATTAAGTAAAAAATTTTATTCTACTATAAAAATGTACTTGAATAGGATTTATATAAAAAAATATGGGTTGAGGCAGATTACATTAGTAAATTGAAGGATAAATTATATGTATTTGCAACTTATTTAACAATAAGTTGCAAACTATTATGTGATTTTTCCTAAAGATTGCATATTTAATTGTACAAGATTATTAAATCTGAAAACAAAAATAAAACACTTGTTCTTTTACTTAAAAAAAATGTAGGCATCATAAAGACAAGCTATTTTGTCTCAAAGTGTTGTGTTGCTTTTGTGGCTCTAAAATATTTTTGTTTAGCTGGACCGAACACAAAGATGGTGCTTAGGTTTTATAAAAGCTACTGAGCCCTGGTCTAGGAGGAGTACTTTTTACAAACTGGGTAGAGGAATAATTGCTTCCAATATGCTGGAACAAACAGTCGCTCATTTAACGAAAAACACAGAAAACGCACAGAAACGTTGGCACTCATTTTTAATTAGTTCTGTGTTTGCACGGAGGGCTCTGATTTCATTTTTGACTTTTTAAGTTTAACTCTTTTCTTAATCTTTTCCTTGGGAGAAACGTTTCTCTGCTCAAAGCTGAAGAGTGATCGTCAAGCAGGAGCTTTGTCCCTTGCTTGTGGCAAGTAACAATTTTCTCACCCACACCATAGAAATGATTTCCATGGTATGCTAAGAACTGGCGAACATGCATTTAGCACTTATTGTATTCCTGTAGGGACAAGGAAATAATGACGGCTGTTCCAGCACAGAGTGGCACTTCTTAGTTCTCTTGTAATTCTCTGTTAAGTATGAAAATCAACCACTGGCTAGAATAAAGCATTTATGTTCACATCTTCATGATTTCATGTATATATTCAGCTTTCGTATGAGATTAGGTTGTTATTCACTGGTTAAACCATTTGCTAGGCTCATTGGGGTTGTTTGTGTAAAAAGAAGACAAAATGATGTATTAAACTTTTGTTAAATGTTATCAGTCTGCTGACCTTTTCCTTCCAGTCTCCCAGAGTCCATGCTTCACTGGATTCAATAAAAGACATTAATTTTTTAAAGCAAACCTCGGTTTAGAGATTTATTTCTTGGCGGTGCTGGAGGAGTAACCGAGGATCAACTGGGAAGCGATGGATGATGCTGACATAAAAAAGCAGGTTTCTAAATAACATGTTCCCTTTGATGGCTCATTTTCTAGGTAGGAAATAATATTTTGTTGACTCCTGTAGTCAGTAGAAACAGAAGGCTTGGTGCTTTGTGTAATTTTGTAGCTTAGGCCACAATCATGTAGCCAAATGTCTTTACTGCTGTGGGTAGAATAGAATATAATCACTTTTTAAATCCCCTATAGGGGCAAGTGAGTGGGCAAAGAGCAGACACAATGAGAAAGAAAACACAGGGATGTAAAAGCAAGCAGTTTAAAAAAACAGCAGCTAACTACAGATCTGAAGACAGCATTGTGATAACTCACATGGGAAAATACAGCAAAAGTCACAAGTAAAAACAATATTAAAAGGTTAGACTCAGTGTTAGAGCAAACAGGAACTGACAAATGTACCGTCTCTCTAGCCTCTAAAGAGCATCTTTGTCCAGAAATATTTATTTTCTGAATCCTGTGGAGGTTTCTCTTGCTACTTCCTGGGTCCTGCTGCTCGTGTTGGACTGAAAGCTAAACAGACTCACCCAGAAAGTGGATTCATACGAAAGAAAGCTCTTTGTCGGGAAAAATGCACTCCACGGTAACAATCGACATAATAAAAACCACAAACAAAAACAAGCGGAATAAATCAATCTGTTGCAGAGAGGTGGTGAAAAAGGAGGGACGTTTGTGAGTTTGATCCACAAACTTCTACATTGAAAACAAATGTGCTGTCCAATCTGGTTGATATGATCTTTTTCACAACTTCTCAACTTATAAAGAACATATTTACATCCATCACTTGGACTTTAATTATACAAACAAAATTGAGAAAAAAAACAAAAACAAAGAAAAACTGTGAATCCTCTGGTCTAAAACCTCTTCTTACCTGTTCCATTTGCGTGGTCAAATATATTGTTACAAAGCAAAGATTTCAGCATTAATTGTTTTTTTACAACAACAAAATCACATTTTGTTTAGCACTATTCCCTTCTACTAAGAAGGTTCTGAGTGTGAATCCCAGCCATGATCTTTCTGTATGTATTGAATGTTCTCCCTGTGCGTGCGTTCGCTCTGTCCATGTATTCCAGCTTCCTAACACAATCCAAGAATATGCATGTTTGGTTAATTCATCCCTCCAAAATTCTCTCTACATGGGAGGTTTTACATTCTGTAAAAACATCAGGCTTTTTCTGCACAGAAAGGGATCTATGAATGAAGTTTGACTGACTGAGTGTTCATTGAATTGCTGTGAGTCTGTGTTTCCCTGTGGCTGAATGGTAAAGGAGGTACCTTATCTCTCGCCCAATAAGTGTTGGAGACAGGACACGAGATTAAAAAAATTGAATAAATAAGAATAAAATTACTCTTAAAAATAGTGGAAAAAAGGTGAACTAGTTAAGTAACACTAAGGACTTAATGGAAACTTTAATCCCAATTTTTAAACAAATCCATTCCAAGACTGCGGCTGTCTGGATCTTGTGCTACATACATCTCTTTCCAATCGTACACAAGTCCTTTTCTCATTTTCTGCCTTTTATTCAATTTTTCCCTGTCTCACATACATTTACAGTCACCCTGACTCCACTTTCAAGTGTCTGTCAAGTGCAAACCCAGATGTCCTCTGGCAGACTGCTGTCAGGAAATGAACTCGGCTAAGTCTCAAAGTCCAGAGGGCCACAATCTGCATTCCATATGAATAATGGTAATTGTGTATGTGTGTGAGCTTTATGCTAATCAGCTTTATGTTAATACATCTGTGCATGAAAACATAGTGAACCTCACGCACAATCATAGCTAAACATCACAGCATATAATGAGAGTTACCTTAAGCGTGTCCTGTGGATATTGTTCTTTGATGGCATTTAAACATAATTAAGCATGAAAGTTAATTTATGAAAAGTCAAAGGGTTACCGTGTAAAATTCTCAGAGATGGATTAATATAAAATGCCAACAAATTTTCACATGAATTTTAATTGACTGAATTCCTCATATTAGTCTAGACTGCTTTCCACACTTTAATGTGATATCAAGCAGTTACGATATTTGCTTAGTAATAGGTTTTAAAATTACCCTGAAATAAATGTATTTTTTTGTGTTTTATATTATGAATAGATAAGAAAACAAAGTATCAATTAAGATCAAATCAAGTATAGATAATCATACCAATAAATAAATCACGTAAAGAAGCGTTTTGATCTTTAACTGCTTGAAGCACGTGTGAAATGTTTCTCTATTAAAATAGTCGACGAGTTATTGATTCAGTGAATAGAGCTGCACAAAAGAGATGAATAAATAAAATTAATGAACCCTTCGCTTTGTTTTTGTATTGGTGGCTGTTCTCCTAAATAAAAGACCGGGCATCCGGGGAGAAATGAAATGGCGCTACCTTCGTTCCACTGCACATGGACGACCTTTTGTGTCTTTGTGACGGCAAAATCCTCAGGTTTTGTGATAAAACCATAAAGTCACGTGGAGCGGCTTGTGAGAGTGTTCACCCAAAATAGTGCATGTGAATGAATGCAGACTGTGCCCTTGGAATCTGAAAGGAGGAGAATACAAAATGAAAGCCCCCGGGGGTCCAGACAGACCGCCTGGTTCACCATAAACAAAAGACGGGAGCTGTGAAGAGTTTCTCAGGAGGATCTGTCACTGAGAGGCGAAGACAGTGACCCCCAGGCATGGAAACAAATTTTATACTTCCGTACAAAGTACAAGTGAAACCAGATGTTGACATACGATTTGGAAATAAACATTTAATCTAATTTCCTTACTGTCAGACATTAAGTCACACTGAACTGCTTTAGGTCAGATAGCATTACAAACATTATGTACAAATGCCAAAATGAACACAATAGACTGATTATGTTTCCCTAGTTTTTGGAGAAAGCGTTCTTTGAACGGTGACATTTTGTGTTTCTTCCAGAAGCTTTTCTCTACAATTTGATAGATTCTCATCCCATTCCTCCTGACAAGTGTAAACAGTTCAGGTTTATCAGTCAGCTTGCTTTCACTCAGCTTTTCACCTCTGCCCTCAAAGTTTGTGATGCAACATCTTAAAACATTGGCATTAAGCCACTTTATAACTAATTTGGCTATAGAGACTAACAAGTTCCCCGTCATTCCTCTTTATGTATCAACTTAAAAGTGTAAAATCTAAATTTCCATGGAAATTCAAAATGTTCTTGCTTTTATCAAGCAGGAATGCATTCACCATTTTTAAGTGGCCTTAAAAATGCCAGGAAAAAAAAAATTGTTTGATTTGAATTCAGTCTGTATGAAAAGAGTGGTAGTGAGTCTTTTTATGAAAGTAAAAAATATGCAAATATCTGGTTTCAGCTTCTGCCAGATGGTGCCTTGTTAATTCTGGATGCTCCCTGCACAGGTTGAGCTTCCCAGTCCATCACAAACATGACAAAAGCATCATGCAGAGCAAAATGTTGCTTGTAAGACAAAGCTTGGAAAAAGCCAGATGTTAGAAGACAAATGCAGATGCACTTTAGAATGAATCTATATTCAGGCTTCAATCTCACTTCTATTGATTTGTTGGCTTCACTATATTCAAATTGTACCAGGAAAAGAAAACCCAAACATTTAAAAAAAAAAAAAAGTTTATCTCATAGATATGTTGAAGAAAATTAGATGGAATTTCATTCCATCTACAGGCTGCAGCTGATGAAATTCTCCTTTGGATGCACACATATAGAGAAAATTACATTTTTATTAGATGGATATGTATTTTTGAGAGTCAAAGACACATTGAAAAACCTCATTTTTAATTCATAAGCTGGAATGGGGTTGGGGGGAATCTCTGAACATAACAATGTTGAAAAGATAAAGAGCTCCAGAGGGAAAAATAACTGGAGAAAAGGGAAACAAGGACAATCTCAGCACTGGTTGACCTTGCAGACTTCCTACCGGCATCATTTGTGCCTGTAGAATCAATTTTCTTTGTAAACCACAGAGTGAGATTTAATAATTTTAAGTGACAATTGGATCTTTTTCAAAGTTCCCACAATAAAAAAAAGTACATTTACTCAGAACTTCAGCTCCAAGGATTAGAGCAAAGAGGATTTTGAAAAAGAAAAGTTATCTACGAATATTAATGCAATGAAATGTGTGGAAGACTCTTGACAAACTGAAAAAAGCATCTTAAAGCAAAAAGAAATTAGGATTGTAGTATTTGATGTGTGGATTTCTTTTAATTTTTAAGCAGATGCTTATGCTTTATATTTCTTGTGTGTTTTCTGTTTTTACTCATTAATTTTGAATCACTAATTAGCCATTTTGACATCCAGAAAATGGAAACAAGCCAAAAGATTTTACTTACTTGATGTCCAACTGAAGAACTCCCTCTCAAAGACATTTACATTTTTATGGTGGCATGTAGGTCATGATGAAGGAAAAAAGAATACCAATGAGATAAAAAGCAGATTTCTGTTATCAGAAGTTCATCCCCTCACACCGGGGGACGACATCTCATGCCTGTTTAAAAATGCAGCAGACATTGTCATAGCATGCTGCCAGAGAGATGGAACTCTGGGCCTAAAGTGCTCATATTTTATTAGATTAATATAATCACTTCTCAGACAGCTACCTACTCCAAAGCAACACAAAAATCAATCTATGTTCACTGCACCTTGCAGCACCTCTGCTGTTAATTTATGAGTATGGCGAGATCCTGAAATCAACATAAATTTGATTTAAATTATGCAACATTAAGTTTAAAATGACAAAAAAATGACAAAACAAACCATTGAATAAATAAATGTTCAACTATGTGAAGCAATTCATGAAAAATTAGTAATCAGTAGCATGCTAGTTTATATCATAGGTTCAACACCAGTTAACTGATTTGTGCCACAATAAGTGCAGGAGCGATTCTAACACTGGCTCGACCAAAAATGTCAAACTAGAAACAAGGAGCTCGGAAAAACCTGCCAAAGAATTATCAAATTAATTAAAACGAGCATTTAATTACCAAAATTGGTCTAACCATAAGATTGGTCTTGTCATTAGTTGTTTGTTTGTTGTAAATTGAACAGAAATGGTGAAATTTAATTGCTTTCTGCACCCAATGCGTACAAGAAAGTCTGTAATCTTTCAGTCACTGCGGTGAGCAGAGCATTTATTCGTTCTGTGTCCTTGAGATAAAAATGTACATCATAGAAATCTTGTGATTGCCGAATGCTCGATTTATAATCTGCAGGGTCAAGTTGTTGTTTTTTTTGTTTTTTTTCCAAAATGAAACATATTTATTTCTTTAAAAATGTATTAGAAAAGGTCACTCCCCCCGTCTTGTTAAAGTTTAGCAATGTTCTCATAAGAAAACATTTATTTAAAAGAAGAAACTATTTGTATTCACCAATCCCTCACAACGGGCTAAGTGATTGGAATCAGTTCCTCCAAAATTGGGTTAAACAAATAAGTAGCCATAAGATCCACACAATAAAACTAGTTGACTGTCACCTATTGATTGCTAGTTGGTCAGAAATCTAAACACATTCATCTATTTGGGTTTCTAATGTTGTTTTGAACATTGTGGCTGCAGGTGGGATAATTATAAATCAAATTAAGAAACTCATTTCACAATTCCTTTATCCAGATCTGCTTCAGAGGAAACAAAAAACAAAAAGTCTAAAATCTCTTCACTGAAGGATTTTTATTTATTTATTTATTTTTTTTTAGCTCATTTAACTTTGGAGCTTTTTTCATCCTTCATGTAAAAATTAAGAGTTTAATAGAAAAACAAACTGCAAAGGTGAAAAGAAAGTGAAGGTCAAAAAACAAGGCTCATTTCTACTTGTCAACATTGATGAAACAGTGTGAGCCGCACATTTATTTATTAGATAGTTTAGTCAGCTGATGTCTTGAGGAGAAAGAGCATTGGACATCATGGTCAAAATCACTGAAACAGCAGTGAAGTTTGGAGGTGGGGACATCATGGTGAGGGCCTATCTTTCTGGGTACGGTACTGGCAGACTCCAAAAACAGGAAGAAACAGGAAGAAAGAAAAAAATACACTGAGACATTAAGGTAAAACAAAGGGGAAAGCTTTTGATGTCAAACACATCAAATCAGTGAAGTCTCAATTGGTTTCAAAGTAAGAAAGTAAAGCTGCTAAAATTGTACAATCAATCCCTAGATGTGAATCCAATAGAAAAATTATGCTAAGAACTGTTAATAATACTTATTCCTCATGTTACTAGATTTTAAGACAAATCCCATTAATTTCTCTGGTATTATTTCCTTAATTAGTTATTTTGTTCTGTTTCTTATGTATTTGAATTTATGTTTTTTGGCTTCTTGCTGGGCTTTTTTTCTTTTTGGTTTCGATTCAGATTGCGTTGTTTATTTAGTCTCCTGCCTCAGTCTCTCTTATTTCGATTAGCTACAGCTAAACCAAATTTCCCTTGTCTAGTTCATCCGGTTTTCCTGTCACGTTACAAACCGGCTGCCTCAGTGTTTAAGCTCATGATTTTTCAATATTCAGAACTTTTTATAGCTTAATTATTGTTCTGTTCCTTTGCCTGCGTACATGCCCATCCTCCTTATCTATTTTACCTCATGCAAGACCTGTAAGTTTTTTTAATTTTTTTATTGAACCTTAAAAAAGTGTCTGTCTGCACATTGGCTCTGTAAATCAAAACATTACAAATAGCAACATTCAAAAACTTTACTTTGTAAAGCATTGCTGTAGCAAGTGTTTATTTATCCCAGCTTATATAATAATTTTCTTAATCAGTCATATAAATAATGGACACAGATGCAAATCTGAATATTTTCCTCTTGCTGATCTGTTTACACATGTCACAAGATACACGTATCTGATTGCAGATATGCTTGGATTCATCATGCTGTCCTTCCCCTCGGTGAATGTTTACAACCTCATGATGACTATATGCTGCCTGGCAGCTTGATGTGATTAATATTCTCAGTAAGCAATGAAACGTAAGCAAGGATCCCAACAGCCCCGTTTTAACACTGAACAAAAGGAGACATTGTTACCATCTCATTAAGCTACATAATGTGAGCAGATCTAAGATTTTTAACTAATTCACTGAGCCATACATTGATTAAATGGTTTAATGGTCACATTTGTAAGTTAATAATCATGACAGTTAGGAGATGAGGGCTTTAGAAAAGCTAATATCATCCAGTTTACGCTCTTATATTCGCTGACTGAGACTGCACAAATTACCAATGACTAAGGCGAGTTAGAGTAAAGGCATTCAACCCCAGATTAAAAATACTTAACCAATGTCAAGTATTTATCTATTATGATCACAAGCAACTTAGTTGCAAAAGTTGCTTTCAGGCTGGAAAAAGCTCAACCACAGTTCATGTAGTTATTTTGGTAACACTTTATTTGAAGGGGGTTGAATAAGACTGTCATGACACTGTCATAAACACCTGTCATGAACATGAATAAGTCTTCATGAATATTTATGACTGTTGTCATAAAGCGTCATTCGGTAAATTATGACACTTTTAATACAAAGTTGACATTATTCAAAATGTCTTTGTTATGACAACTTGACATTAACCAAGAAATCATTACTGATATAAATTTGTTATAAAAGTATTACTGATTGCACTTTAAAAATTAGGTAACTTTATGTTATTAAAGGTAAAGTTTAAACAGTAATGGTTTATTGGTTAATGTCAAGTTGTCATAACAAAGACATTTGTTATGACAACTTTGATTAACAAGCTGTTTTATTCTATAAACCGGTTAAAACTTACTACAGCTCGTCCAATTAATTGTTCTTTCCACAATTCCCTTACTGCAGGCAAATAATTTGCATATTTGGATTTCAATGTCTCTCCTAGATTTACCAACTCAAATTAAACTGACATATTTAACAAAACTGAACCACAGACCACTTTTAAAGGACGTGGAAGATGATCTTGTGATCATGTCACTCATGGGAAGGGTTGCTTCAGAAATAATGAAGGTCCTGCCAAAAAACAATCACTTATTCTCATTTATCCCAAGCAAACTGTCACCTGAGTGGTTCAGAGCACTGGACACCTCAGATATGCTTCAGCCTTTTTAAAATAATAATAATAATACCTCAGTGAAGTGGGATATTATAGCAAAAAGCTGTAATGCCCCACTTGTGAGAATAAATCTGTTGGGCTCTTCTTGGTGCTCAGACATCAATTACAATTGCTTGGACATGTTAAAAAAAACTACACAAACTAAATAAATTAAAAAAGAGACATAAATCCAAATGTTTGCTGCTACTGTTAATTATGGAGCTAAAAGAGTTAAAAACACAAAGTTTCCCCTGTCTGGACTGACATGTCAGAGCCAGTGAAAAAAAATGCAAACTGATTGAAGTTAAAGCAGGAGAACATATGATATTTTCAACACATGCAATTTCAACCCTGCCAAAGCAGGACACATTACTCACAAGGTTTATCAGTCAGCTGCTTTGTCAGGGCAATATGCTGGCAGTGGCTGGCTGCCACCTCAAATACAGATAAAAATCCAGCTTCTACGATCTGGTAATCTCACTTATCTCCAGCTCCACACCTCAATTTCTTTCTTCATTAGTAGCTTCAGACCAGGGTGCAGCTGGAAGAAGTGATCTTACTCCAGGCACTTTAATACGTGTTCAGCTCCACTTGGGCATAAAAAGAAGGGTTTTTGAAAATCTTTACTCCAGATGCTTTACAACATTTGTAAAATGAGATACAGCATTGAATGGTGGCCTTGGTGGAAATGCACTGTAATCTCTTAATGTGCAAAACTAACAAAGGCTTTTATGTTTTCATATTTCTTATAACAAAGGTAACTGTGCAAAGAAATTATAAATAGGGAAGGTTGCATGATGTGTTTTATTTTTTCAGTCCTATTATTTGCTTTGAAACTGGCATTGATGTAGACAGATCCTTTAAAAACTGACTTGACTTACGTAATTTAAAAGTATTTGCTGTTAGGGATATTGAGTCATTCTGGCCACTATTTAAAGTCAGCCTGTAGTGGTACACAGAAAAAAACATTTTCATTTTTATTTGCATCATAAGAACTACCAAATTAATTGTGATGGAGGAGTCAATGAGCTCCAATTCATAAAAACATAAATAAAAAAAACATTCAAGATAATGCTACATCAGTAATGTCTCAAAAGAAAAATGGGCTTGGACCTTACGCTGCATCTCTGAAGTCAAACTAAATGACATCAGAACCAATATAATAATGTTCCTATACTTTTCAAAAGCCCTGGAGGCTGCTGGTTGATAAACCCAGTCACCATGTTAACTAGTGTCATCAGTGTAATCAAACAGAGCTCCATTTGTCAGAGATATTCTGTCAGCGGTCTCTCTGTCTTATGAACATCTTACCTTCAAAGGCCCTACTGCTGCACGAAAGCTCATTTCTGGTTGGCAATGCTAAACAAGAGACAGCTTGACTTTTTTGAAATTTAGTCAAAGCAAAAACTAAACTTTGTCTCTGCTGATATGTAGAAAGTGTTTTTTTTTTTTGTTTTTTTTGTCAGTGCACACCCTGCCTTGCAGCCTAGAAGTTTAATGATTTTGGATCGGTTGCATTTTGGTTCTCAAAATTATTGTCCTGAACTACCGTAAACAAAATGTTTCTCTTTTTGAACTCCTGATTCAAAGTAATGTTCCATCTGCAGGTTGTGAGGAGATAATCAAAAGTATTATATTAAGTATTGTGTATTATTTGAATTTGTTTTGGGGCAGGAAAACAACCCAAACATCCAACACACTGACCCCAATTAAGCAGAACTGCCCTCCTCTACACCACACACTCAAAAAATGGACATTTAAGCCCTTAAGGGATACGCTGCTTTGTAAAGCTAAAGGTCTTCTGAGATCTTAATAATCGTCTTCTGTTAACTACTTAGTCATAGTGCCATATTACAGTTACATGACTCAGCACTTTTTAATTTAATGACTGTCTTTCCCTTTTATTATAATGAACACTTCATGTTTTATCCCAGAAAGCCGTTGCTGCTCTGCACATTGTAGGATTAATAGGGTGTAAGAAACCAAGTACAGTCAAGCTTCTGTTGAAGTCTGTGCTTCGTAATTAAATAATTTGCATAATTATTACCTCTAGTTCTGCTTCCCCGTGATTAATCTAATAATGGAGCAGGAATTTGAAGATTAATTGGGAAAAAACAGATTACAGAGTGGAGCTTAAAGCTCTCAGTTCGGCTACATGGATGTGTGTATGTGCTAGCAGCATGGTGCCGTGCACTCCTACCAGCCATCTGCACCTGCTGTTTGGTTGCTCTAGTTTCTATAGGTAGAACATGGCGATCTATTTTGGTTTTGCCAAGAGACTGTGGATACCTGGCCGAGCCCTGTTGCAAAAACCTTCACCATCAAAAACTGTTTCATGAGCGCTCCAGAACATCCTGCTTTATGAAAACGACGGGATCGATTCTTTACACACTACACCAGAAGTATTTGGCAGTCTCATATGCATAGCCAACAGCACCTCATTTGTAGTTGCACTACTTGTGGCCTGCAAACATCTGATTGCAGTTAGTTGCTTTTTGTGTGACTGGTAATGGTGAACAGCTAATAGTAACCTTAAAAACTTTATTTACCACAACGCCTTGCAAAAAATAACATCCATCCCCTTATGCTGTTTCATACGAGGAGTAAAATGGTCTACTTTTATTATTTTTGCTAGTGTTTTGGGGGAAATGGATATATTAGGCACAATGTGAACATTTGTTTTAGAAAAAATGAAAATGAGCCAGTGAAACGATGAGCAACTTGAAAGCTGTTGATCTTGTGGGGTATCCCTCCTCTGCAGGTGTCAATATCTGAAACTGTAATGTGCTAAAATGTGGAAAATGTAATGGATGTGAATACCTGTGCAAAGCACTCTTTCTCAAAGGTTGAGAGAGCAGCTCTCAACCTTTGAGCCTAATCAATGAGCTCTGCATGACATGTAGTTCAGTTAAAATCAACTATCCTCCGCTATTGTTCAATACATTTTCTGAAGCTTTCTCTTTACAGGCAACCTTTGTCATACACAAGAAGTCATGTGACCAGCAAAAACAATAATGACCATGTGGTTCTCAGTGAAACGAGTGAGTGAATTTGATTGTCATGAAGTCGCGTCGTTCTTTTAGGCATTTGGAGAAATGACAGTGCAAGCGTCACTACTACTCTTATGCTGACGGCACTGAACTCTGCAAAGGTTTCTGAATGTTTTTTATAAACCTATACTGGCCTCTCAATGCTGAACATCAAGTCATTTTAGTTTGTCAGGGTGAAAATAGAACAACCTATTCGCCTGTTATGAACTTAACAGTAGTGAGGGGGGTTCAGTCAGAGCTAAAGTTTCAAACGTACAGTGATTTTTATTTAAAATAGAACCAAGGTCAATGCATAGTCAAGATGTCATAAAATATATAAAAAAACAAAGAGACAGGCTGAATGTGACAAAAACAAGACAACAGCTTACATAATGGATTATGCAACACAAGTAAGGATGAAGAAAACATGACTGGTCCATTTCTCTGTGCGTCCATTTTCTTTATCTGATTAATTCTGTTCAGGGTCTCAGCAGTCAAAGGGATGCAGGGCCAAGGCAGGCCATCTTTCCAGTTCTAGTTCGCAGAGCAGACCAGAACCAGAAGACCTGAGAGGTCTGGAGGGTTGAGACAACAACAGCAGATGTCTAATGTAATTTGATGCTAAACTATTCAGTGATTTATAAACTAACGACAGCATTTTAAGGCCTTTATGTGAGCTACAGGGAGCATGTGTAAGGATTTTAGAACTGGGATGATGTGATGTGCTCTATCCTCCTGGTTTTAGTGAGAATGTGAGCAGCAGGATCAGCTACAAATGTTTGACTTTTTCGGCAAACCTGTGAAGACACTGTTGAGATTAAAGATGAACACATGAATGAGTTTCCCTAAATCTCCCTGGGATATTAGTCATTTAATCTTGGAAATGTTCTTCAGGGGATAAAAGGCTGAATTTGTAACTGCATTTATGTGTCTTTGAAGATTCAGGTTTGAGTCCATCACCCAAGTCTGAGCACTAATTTGTAGTTGTAATATCTGAAGCGATATACTGATTCTAAATCAGTCCTCAAAATAAAAAATCTAATTAAGACCTATCATAGAAGCCAGGTCTTTTGGCTTCTTGACAATGTCCTCCATTTACAATGTCCTCCGTGAAAGTTTGATGCCAAGCTACAAAGGAAAAACCTGCATTTACATTGCTATTGAAATACAGGCCTGTGTACAGAATCAGCAGAACACAAGTCCTTTTAGACCCTAACATTCTTTACAAAATAGCCAACAGCCTCTGTGACAATCAGGTGTCAAGTCTTGCCACAGAATCTCCTTTTGGTTTACATCTGGACTTTGAACTATTATAACTCATGAACATATTTCAACAACAGGATTTGAGGGCAGATCTAGAAAGGTGTGTCTAAGCGAAGCAGCCTACAAGCCTGCCTGAGTTTCACCAGTTCCATAGGGAGGAATGGGCCAGAACTCCAGCAAACTTTTCACTGTATATATGTAAGCTTTGGTTTCAACTATGTGCTAGTGTTAATGGTCACAATAACTTATGATATAAATTATTTACACTGGACTTAAATTTAGCCGTAGCAAAATATATACTTTCTTAAAAAATATAAATGAAAATTTTATTTTAAAGAGAAATGAAAGGAAGGTAAAGGAAAATGTTTCCTTTAGCTTCCGCTTAAGCAATGGAAGATGAAGGACACAAGCAGCTCGTCCCATAAAAATGCTGGATATGCAGAAAGAATACCAATTTCCACACAGAAGAACACATAGAGGACACAGCTTGGCAGGATGTCACAGAGACAGACGACGAACTGAGATGAATTTTAATTTAAAAAAAACACTAATGCAACCACTGAAATAAGACAAAGCTGACCAGTGCACATTTAAGAAGTCCTGGACTCATACATTAGATATGGATAGTTAGCCCTCATGTCAGGTGTTAGAAAAGTCTACATCTAGATAATCTAAAAGCAGTTATACTTGCTAAAATAAATTTAACTTTTAATATGAATACTTAGCAAATTTAGCCAATATTCCAGGAATCTTGTAGACATTGCCGTGATTTCAACAAATAAAATGCTCATCAGAGAGTTGAGAAAGAACAAGATGTGATGAAAACAAAGAACAAAGTGTGCAAACAGAAGGCAGCTAATTCCTGCGCTGGTCCTGGTCTAACTAAATTTTCCTGCCGTTACCTCATTTCTGCTGAACAACCTTGGAGTTGTTGTACGACGACGCAAATTTAATTTGGCACCTTTCGAGTTAATCTCATTTACAGCAATCACCTCTGCCTACCTTTGTCAACTCTCTGCTGAATTGAACAGCAATTTAATATGTATGCACATCGCTACATCTGACACTGTTCAATTATAATGCACATAACATATTCTGCTGGCACCTCTTAAATCTGCGAGCACAACATAACAACCAGTCTTCATGTATGACTTTGTATGAAATTCAAAAATACTTTATTGATCTCGAAGGGAAATTAAATAACCCAATGAGAGAGAAAATAAAGTTCAGATTGCTACACTTCAAATAGAAAAATGATCTAAAAATACAATGAAAAAGTAAGAGAAAGGAGTAAAATTGTAGAAGGTTTTTATAACCTTCACAGAGTTGATATTGGCATTACAGTACATGCTTATTGTGATTCTTTGTGAGTGGTGACTGCAGCAGTGGCAGCAAAAGGAAGATGAGCAGGAAGCTGAGAGGGGGAAGGAGGAGTGAAGGAGCTAATTGAGTGAAAAGGTCAATGTGTGTGACTGTGCTTAGAAATAAAGGGTCACTGACAGGTTAATGAGAGTCTGCCATTCACTTAAGATTCAGTGTCAAAGTCAGAGGGGGCGAAGCAGCAAGGATCTGTATGTAATGAGCACACGATGCGGTGAGCTTCAGTATTTGTGCTGCTTTTATTTTGCTTTGAAGACTTTTCATGTCGTGAGTTTTCGTCGGACCTGATTCTTGTAGGAATGCACCTGAGGTGGGTAGCAACTACTACACAGCATTTTTTATGAAAAAGAAAAACCGCACATAATTTCTGGAGTTGTTTCACTACGTTGCATATTTTACTTTGACTTGAGCATTACTATGATGAAGTATTGCTGCTAAACAGGGAATAACTTCACAAAATGAAAAATAAGCATATTTTAGCTAAAAATGCATAAGACAGAAACAGAAACCTACAGTTTATGTTAAAGCGAGACGTCTGGTTTATACACCAGCTGTCGTATCATTAGGAGATCAAGAACTACATTCGTTTTATAAGCTTAAATTAAATTAGATTTGGAAAAGTGTGTCTTTGCCTAAATTAGCGTTTTCCTAAATATGTTATTGATATTATTTGTTTAATTTCTTTATTTAATAAAACCAAACTTGGATGAAACTTTATATTATATTTTGCTTTGTCTGATTTATTTATTGAATCAGATGTTCTGATCACTCAGTAACAGAACATTTTTTTTCTGCTTCGATTTGACTAAATCATATGTTGAAGTCATGCTCACTTGAATAATATCTTTGGGTACTTACTCCACCTCTAAGGCTCCCAGTAGCCACCGACTGTACAATTTGAATCTGCAGCGATTGTCACTTTCAGAGACACTCTGCACCACTTGCCGCTTCTCCAGGCGTTATTCTAAAGTGATTTACTAAAGTAAATGTTACGCAAATGTAATTTTACATGTTTGGAAAGAAGACCTGTTATCTAGATAAACATAGACCATCTACTAATCCAGGCAGCATTTCTTTGTTCCTCTGTCCACTCCCTAGATGCTTTGAATGTCAAACAAGAGAATATCCATCCTAGATAGATTATTACCATCTTGTGAATGTTATGTAGTCACCTTTTGTAAAGGATGGTTTAATTAACCAGTTGCCTTTTATAGGTTTGAAATAATAGTTACATGAAAAGTCACATCATTAACATGTCTGCACATTAATTATTGGGTTAAACCTTGAGGACTGATTTGACTCCGAAGAACCCAGGAAATTAAAACATTAATTACTCGCATTATTATTATAATAATGTCACATTTTTAGAGGTTAATTATTTCATGAACTTTGTCCACTTAACTACTTTTCCTGTTTTATTTTGAAATGTTGTTCTTGCTCTGCTTCCTGCTGTTTCTCGGTCGTTTGTAATCGTCAGCGCGTGTTAAACCGGGTAATTAATCGTGTCATTCCCGCTGTAAGGTTCTCCTATCTGCCTCATTACTGTTCCTTCCTCAGGTCCTTCTGTGTCCACGCTATGTCCTCCATTACAAGCTTTGTTAACTTTCATTATGCTTGTTTCAGGTTACATTTCAATTGATTTTTTCACCCTGATCCAAGCTCTTCGACACCTCCTTTCAAGCAGGCAAATTTTTATTAAGAAAAGCTTTTTATTAAGAAATGCCACATTATTTACAACTGCTGAAAATATAGTTTTTTTTGTGTGTGTGTAAAAATCTTGTAGGGAAAGGAAATGTCCAACAGATTTATTTTCTTTTCTCCTTTGGTTCCTCCTGAAATTGAGTTCTTGGTATTTTGGGTTGGAACCTGCACTACATATCTCCTGTTCCATAAACGCCATGTTTCAGCACTTGCCTGTGGTAGCATTGCTTTTCATCTTCAGAATCACAGCTGCTTGCCCTCGCCTTAGCCAGCTTCAATTCTGGGGAAAAAAAACAAAAAAAAAAACCCTCAGTCAGGTCACGCCTGCCTTCCTCAGACATTCACAAGTCGGGCCTGTAAAACCCAGGAGATCAAAGTCCCACTGAGCCTCTGGAAAAGCACACCTATCTCAAACCTGCCTGCTTTCAGATAAATCCCCTAAAACTATCCTCCAGTGTCCTAAACTGGCTTTCTGGTTTCAAACCTAAATCACAAAAAGGAGTGAAAATTTAGATCGACGATCAAATGGAAAATTTCTTAACCTGTGTGAGAAAAAGGCAGGGAAACATTTATGAGGTTTAGTGACTGAAGATACTAATTTCATCACCTGGCAAAAACATTGTTTTCCTGGTGAACTGTACAAGATTTATCTGTTTAACTTAGATACTTGAGTATTATAATTTTAAAGAAAAGCAGCCAGGTCACCGTCAAATGCAACAAAGTGTTGCATATTCACGGCTCTAACTCAATTTCCTGATAAATCTTTAACGTGTTTGCTTTTTTTTTTCATTTTCTTGCTGCCACTGTGACATATAACTTTCTATCCTCTTATCTTCTGAATCATACATTAGTGAATGGATTTCAAAGAGGCAAACTTCTCATAAAAGTGCTGCTATCAACAGTTTTGAAGTTATTTCTCTGAATTACTTCAAGCTTTTCAAATCCTCCCTGTAGCATTAGGAGACTCATAGGCAAAACCAAAAATCAGAGATTTCACACACAAACTGCAAGTAAATAGTAATAAAAAAGATAATTACTTCCTTCATTAGTTATTTGCATTTAGTGAAAGGACTGCTGGTTGCTCGGGATGTTTAGCATTTAAATGCATGGCTTGTTTAAGGAATATTAAACATGATCTTACTGGAGATTAGTTTGAAAGCAATTAAAATGCATGAGGAGAGATTTGAATAACTTTATTGCTCATTTAACTGCAGATACATTTTTATATATACTTTCTGATTACCACACACAGTTAGCTAAATTTTAAGTGATGCCTCTCCCCATCTCCACTGCTGCATAATTTGAGAAATTATCTAAACATTACAGATAAAAAAACAACAATATTTTGCATCTCTTTCCTCATGTTTCCTGTTGGAAAAAGAGTTTTGGGGGCAATCATGAAGTTCTAACTTTCAGGAATATCTTGGACAAAGGGGTCAAAAGTTATGAAGTTATTCACAGACAAACAGGATCATAACTTTTCTGCACTTTTGAAAGCAGAAGAAACATCCATTTACTGCTTTTAAACTGATTAAATTCAAGATAAATGAAATAAACAATGTAAAATATGATTTATTATAATCCTAATATGAATTTTATATTTGGCAGAATGTATACCTTCTTTTTCCTATGTTTGAACACATAAGAGTTTCTTTTCTCAGATTCGTTTCATTACTTCCTGTAAACTCGATGCCACTTCGGATTGTAAAAGTTACAGGCTGTGCCCATTTGTTTCCAGTTGTTTCTCTGTTTGCTTTTCAATATAAAACGTTAAATGATAATAAAAAACATGATTCCAAAAAGTAAGCTAGAGTTAATTTAAATGTAGGAATGACATTTAAAGGCAACATGGGACTGCAGGGACACTCGTTCTTTTTAGAACATTTTTGACTCTATGTGAGCCGAATACCAGTGAGAATATATTAACAAACCCACAAAGATCCCAAAGTCTTTACTCTGCCTCCAAACTCACTGTAACAGACTGTGGGAAGGTGCAGTTTCAGCATGACCTGCTGAGACTGCACCTCTTGACCTGCATCCAGGAACCAAAGGATCCTCTGGACAAGTTAATCAATGTCCACTTTCAGGTTTGCTATTAATCTTAATCACCAAGTGTAGTCATGGATAAAGCAAGTTTAAGGTTTTTTTTTTTATAGTGTTGTGTTCTTTGTGGACCCTGGAGGTAAACTGTAGTGTTTGCCTCAGTGATGCATTGCTCCTGTCTAAACTTTGCTCTCTCTCTCTCTCTCTCTCACACACACACACACACACACACACACACACACACACACACACACACGCACGCACACGCACACACATACATACACACACACACACACTGCAGTGTACGGTTTTAGTTTTGAGTCAAATGACAGTTATTAGTGAGGGAGTTCAGTTCTGGGTTTCTACCAGTTATGTTCATTATTTTTGTGCTGAACTGGTCAGGTGTGTTTGGGATAGCAGGAAGACGAACTCTGCCAACTAAAAAAGCAGGAGAAGATCTATACTGTAGTTTCGTCACTGTATAAAAATTTGCACTGAAGTTAGTGTCAGCAATTGACATATTCACTGCTTTTTAACTTGGACAGTCAATCCAGTCATCTAAAAACATGAATAAGATGAGGAAATGTCCTTAATTCACTTCTGGGAAGTGTCTTTACCAAGAATACTGCACTAAACACTCCCCTTTCAATTAGTTGTTTCCACCTCCATTGGTCTAGAGTGACATTTGTTCAAATGATTGGATACATATTTTGCAAACTCTGCATTTATCTGATTCAAAAGGTTTGGTTCCAAGTATGCCTACTGTCCTTCATTATATCTCGGCTTTTTATGCGTACTTTTGTTTTGACCTTTAATAGAAATAAATGCTGTTTGTATAAGGTGACCTCAATGCTTTCCTCAATGAGTTGAACACGAAGCGGATATTTGGATAAGCAAAATAAATATGTCAAGACAACAAATGTGAAATGGAGGAAGAGAGTAAAAGAACAGAAGCATAGAAAGAGATGAGCCATGACAGCTTTACAACAAGCTGCAGGGCTGCAGGGTCTTGTCCTTGAAATGCACTTTATCTTATTTCCTAGGAGGTCTGAGTCTGTGCATGACGGGTTCAGATGTCGGGGCAACAGAGTTGGGACTGAAGAGGTCACAGGTTCATTTCACTCAAGGAATTAAACCTTAATGGTTTCATAAAATATGGAGTAACAATGGTTGCTAAAATTTCCAAATACTCTTTTACTTCATAGTAGGTATGCGGGTTAATGGTTGGAATTAAAAAAAATAAAAATCTGTAATTCAGTTAGCTTTATCACTGAAGTTCGTAATTCCTCGTTTGCAGACCTCCTCTATTTATCATGTCTTTCTGCCATTTCCAATCAGAACAAACGTCTAAACTGAATACAATTATCACTTCATTCCTAACTCTGCAAGGAGTATGAATAATGTTGGGCTTAACTGTAAATGTGAAAAAAAAAAAAAAAAAAAAAGCTACTTTAGGTGTTTCTAATCTATCTAAAGAATTCTGCATTCTTTATCTTTGGGCACGCTGAGGTTGTCTTAGTCCAGTCGAAACGTGCACACTCAGTTAGCCAGCAAACAGTGACATCAGTTTGAGGCAGATGAAGCCTGGTCAGCATGCAGCTTCACAACCTACATTATAAACAGACAGTCAGTGATTCATACAACTGTGTGTTTGTTCAATCTGTATGACATCTCATCAATCCTGTGCTGAATGATGATGAAGCACAAAGAACCTGATGCCAAGCTGGGTGTTGCAGGTAATGGAAGCCAATGACTTGATGCGATCTTTGTGGTTTCCCTAGAAAGAAAATGTTTTAAACTGACTTAAATAATAAGCTTAATGGACGGTTTGATAACCAGGATTAATTGGAATGTATATTTGGCTGAATTGAAATGACTTTTTTTTTGGTAAAGTGTCTTGAGAGGGCGTGTTGTGAAGTGGAACTAATAAACTGAATTAAATTGAATTATTGGTACATTTTAGTCACAACAACATCATAAATCCAGTTTTTAATTGTGTTTCAGTATGAATGTGGGTGTTCATGGTTGTCTGTCCTGTATGTCTGTTTTGGTCCTAATATCTGTATCAACTGCATATTCCAAGGCCCATTAATGCAGTTACTGCAGTGTAAGGTCAATGTGTTACTATCTGTCAAACCATTGTTTTAATTTACTTATTTATAAAGTTAACCACTTTGCTTATTACTAATTTCCATGCTCCTTATTAAGTTTGTGTGTGGAAAGATGTGTGCACATATTTTGTGCCTTTATTGGAGAAAGCACACCACAACTGTCTTATTCATCTACTCTCAGGGGTCACTGGATTCAAATGGGGATAGATGGAAACCGGGTTTTGTTATGTTTTACACAAAAGTTGTGCAATTTGAAGTGAGAGTTCAGCTTTCAGGAGGAGTACATTTATGGGAAAACTGTTGGAGGTCATGTCCTTTTCATGCTAAATTGCCATTTATGCTCCAAAAGTAGCAATGGGGTTTTCTTGGTTTTCTTATTTTGTGGTATAATAGAGATTCTACAATAAAAAGATTCAGAAATAAAGGTGAAATGATGCAAACTAAAAGCTATTTTGATTTTTTTTTTTTTTGGGAGAAGATGCAACAATATCTCAATGGCCTCTCAGAAAAATGTTAAAATACACCGAGTGGTGCTCATTGAAGAACTGTTTCCATTTGGTGTAAAAAGGAAACCACAAGTGAAATGTGCTTAGTTTATCCATGCTAGCTGATTTACTGTTAATAATTAATGAAAGAAGCATTCAGTGAAAATGTGGACATACACCAAATGACGAGCTATTTATAACTAATGCAAACTCAAAAATCCTGCAGCATCAGAAATTGCTAAGTTTCCAGCAGTTGAGCAAATTCCTGCTCAACTCAACAAAATCAAGTTTGATGATACTGTAACTGTGCAAACTGAAACACCAGAGGTTATTAAAACACCAGAGGACAGTTAGGGCTTTGTTTAAGTTTCCCGTCTTGCTCAAAATGAGACATTTTCATTCACCAAAAATTATGATTTTTGTTTTTCTTGGTGACTTGGTGTCACATAACCTTTAAATCAGATTGTCAAAATCTCCATACAGGGAGACAGGCTCACACAACCTCACATATAAGCTTGTCACGAGAAATAAGTGAAATCCTGCATGGCTGCTTAAGCCCAGAAGAGGCTGTATTAATATTATTTCACATCCGTTTCGTAAAGAAAACAGCAGCTCAGGAATTTTAAAACAGGCTAACTTAACTGCAAAAGCAAAACAATGAAATTAAAATTCAGCTGAATTTCAGGTTTGTCACTAAGGATCACACGTTTAAACGACAGTGCTCGGAGGTTCAAGAAACAGCAAGGTGTCTCTGACCGAATGACTCAAGAATGATAGCCTGGATCCTAATAATAATCTAATCTAATCTAATAATCCAGCCACCCGCTGGTAAATTTGTGCTGTAGTATTTGGCTGAGATGACATAAATGTAAATATGTGTAATGTGCTGGTTCTCTGTCTCTGATGGCTCCAGATGGCTGTAATGAAACATTCTGACAATAACAATAGCTGAGTCATTCAGCATTTGGTACTAGTAGAGTGTCTGGGTTCAGCAGGAACTGCAACATGGCGTGTTTGAAAGAAGAGATGAGCTGATGACTCTGTAGTATCAGGTCTCAGGTCAGTGTTAAACTGTGTGGGTGTTTGCTAAAATGCTACAGATCAGCAATCAATGACGTGTGAAGAGAACAACAAATAGCTCTTCAATATAACTGAAGAAGACGCTAACTTTGTTGTGCTCTGACTTTAATCTGACCATCTTCATCTCTATATAAGTCTTACTGTTGTTTTTCCCCCATCTTCAGATGTTTATAAATGGTCATTGCAACCATTCCCAAGCCCTGCCTGTGGTTATGCAGCATGAGGCATGAAGCACTATCACTTTTATGCATTTCTGACATTATGTAAGCCTCACAAATGGACAGTTAATACCGAGTAATACAACAGGCAGGAGGCCTTATTGGCATTTATGGCTGCTTTGTTCACATTTTCCTCCTTAAAGATAATTGTAGTGATACTCCAGCAGCATTTCATTGCCCTTTAAAGACTCATTTTGTTTCCTTTGTAACATTTACATGGAAAGCAAACCTTCTCTACCATTGCAAACCATCACAGTCAAAGTGGATTATTATTGGCCCTGCTTCGAAAGACATTTTCAAATCAAATTATGAGCCACAAAATTGCCTGAAAACACCTTTATGATGATGCGCTCGTTCTCTGTGGTGCTCCCACAAAGCCACTTTCTAGCTGTAGCTGCCGAGGTACGACTCTTTTACCAGTCAGCAGCCTGCGAACACAGGAAAGTACTGCCGAGTGCACTTTCAGCCACAGAAAAACTGTCACTTAGGCTTGCCCCTCTGATCTCGAGTGGTTTCTTGCACAGAGTCAGCAAGGGTTGGTTTTAATACAGGGTAATTACTTGGTCATTTGGAGGAAAGCCAGAAGCTAAAAGCTCAGTCGGAGGGCCTTTGCGACTCTGACAGGTGAAGCTGTTACATTTCCTCAACAGAATTAGAAAACCTCTTATTTTAATGTTTCATCTCTGTCTGAAAATAGTGGTAACAAATGTCACGATAGGAACATTTAGAGGACATAAACACCCCCTTATTACAAGGAGGTGTGCTACAAAATGACCTGAGAATGAAGAGAGATGATACCAAACACAACACCGTGTGTGTATGTGGCTCATTAATATGACGCCATGTAAAGCTGCACTGCAGGAAGATTTGCTTCACTCGGTTCCAGGGTGTTTAAGTTTAACTGAATGGAGTTCTCGTCTGTCAAAAAAGGGATTTTATGCATGTTATCACCACAAGCCTGCAAGTTATTGTTTATGTCTTCATACTCCTGGATTCCTTTCTTTTCTTTACATCTTCTGATGTTACACTCATTTTGAGATGTTATTGTAAAAGCATCTTTTGCTGCAGTCACCAATAAACTCTTTTGGAGTTTGAGGACAATTCCCCTGATTATCCCTTAAAGGAGCAGAATTTGATCTCAACCACCCGAACCACCAGTTTAAAGTTTTAATGAAGCAAGATGTTTGAAGATGATTCATGTAGGATGTGACGGAGTCATGTGGTGAGACTCGTTGAAGGAAGCTTGGGAGGAGGAGACTCAGCAAGGGTCTCAGGGAACCGATTTTTCCTGAGCTCACCTCGCCCCCAGAACGTGGGGAAGTGAATACGAGAGAAGATTAATTTATCCCTTTATCAAATAGAGTCGAAGCAGTAAGGACATGCCTATTCAGCCTGTCTATTCTGGTTTGCTTTAGTTTATTTGAATAGCTACATTGTCATTTCTGACATTCAACCACCTCCGATACGTTAGAGGCAAGAGGAGACTGGAGGTCATACATCTAAGGAATGTGTGTAAAGTGTTTCCAGCATTATCTACTTGATTATTAAGAGGATCTGTGTCATCTGTTCCAATGACCGATGGCAAGAACAGACAAAAGACGACCAACCCTCTTTAGTTATCAGGTGAACAAATGATGGAGAACCTTCCACACAAATCTTTTTGCCCTCAAAACACACAGCGGCATCCGCCCAGAGGGTAAATCCTCCAACTATCACTTGGTTGCTTTCTGTCTCGGCTCTTTTGTTTTACCGACGCATAAGGTCAGGTGGATGTCAGAACAGTTTGTTACCGATTCTGCTGCAGCATGTTGTCCCTGAAACGACTCGCTTCTGACAGATATCAACCTAACTTGCAATACAAGGCGGCGATTATCTCCTCTGTCCGAACAGCTTGTGATTGACTGATGAGTCAGACATTCAGCTGTATGGTGGAGGTTTTTTAGCAGATTAAAGACAGGGTGTAAAAGGGTTGTTCAAATCTAAAGTCTGGCTGATTTGATGGACATTTTTCTTCATCTTATTCCAAATCAGACCAACTTTGATGTGGAAATATAAACCTTTTCAGTGACTGTGACTGATTACTGATTTTATATATATATATATATATATATATATATATATATATATATATTTCACATCTGCTTGTACGCAACATTTGAGATTCATATAGGAAACCATTGACATGTGGTATACAGGAATAAATCAAATGTCGCAGCTGCTGATGTATTTATTCATTGCACACTATGTTCTTAGTATTACTAGGACAGTCTAACAAGGCAAAATCACAACAGACAGTGTTGGCTCCTGAGTGTATTGTAGAGGAAGGTTCCTCCTTTTTCTGCATCATGTTGTGCTGCTGATCTAAGGCGACTCTTTAGGAGTTGACCAGAGTTCACCTGGCTTTCATGCCAGTGGCATTTCGTGTTCAGCTGTCATGTTTCATATCCACCATCACTCATTTGGAGCAAAACATGCAGTGCGCTAGTTGAATGTTTGCATCTCAACAGGTGCTGCCTCTGGGGCAGCGTTAGGAGTCACGAGTTAGTTTGACGAACTTTCAAAGTTTTTCAGGCATCTGTCAGAACCGTCTTTGAACCATTTTACAATATCCCTGGAAGTTTTGTTTCGACATTGAGCGAGGGAAAACATGTGGGTATTTAGGGTGTCCATGAGGCTCATATGCCTATTTAGGACTAATGCCGCATGCAGGGAGGCACTTTGTGTTAGATTACATGAGGCTAGTCCATATAACGCTCATCATGGCAATGACAAGCATTACCACCGTGATTTGGACCAAATTGAGTTTATAACCAATATATGGATTGGTTGGTTATGAAATAACAGCACAAGAAAAAGATGAATTGAAATTAAATTGATTGAGCAGATGTTTAGCACTAACAATTATTAGATACCTATTTCTAGAAATGTTGAGTTATTAACCCTTTCAAGCATAGTGGTCACAACATGGACAGCTGCCTAAAAGCCATTTTCTTGTGCTTCTTGTGTATTTTTATGTCATAAATGCACACAGACAACTGAAGTGGACACTAATGCATCATAAAATACACCATCAGCTACTGGCCATCAGCTGCAAATGCAAGAAATTATATTTGTTAAATTCAATATGGCCGACAGACAAAAAAGCATGCCGACCGACCCGGTCCCTCCTTCTACTGTAGACGACTTTTGCAGGTAAAAAAAACATATTGTGACATCAGATAACCCCTAAAGACCAATACTACTGATGTATTTTATTAATAACAACTTTGTATTTGGAGAAAATTACAATTGATCACCTAAAATAAATAAATAAATAAATAAATATTTTTTTACAATTTTTTTCCTACTTTTTTTTTTATGCCTTAAGAAAATCAAACACAAATTGGAAAAAAAATCCTGACAAAGGATCATAATTCATGCATGAAAGGGTTGATAAGCATTTTGTGAGCCGTTCCAGTAAACCTCAGCATCTCTCTCATGCGTTCATCTCTCCCATCAGTCCAGCAGGAACTCAGTAAAGTGTGCTAACGGCGGCAGAAATCGGCTGCATCAGCAAAGGGCACACCGGCTCAACGAAATACCTCTTCTGATCCCCCTCCAAGCTCATTTACACTGAATATGCTGGCAGTGTAAATACAAACTACAAGAGCTCCCAGCGAGAAACCCCCACAGACAGGTGATTCCTCACGCCGTCGGAGGGGCGTTTGCTGAATGGAAAGATTTATCACCGATTGAAAAGTGAAAGGACTGTCAGTAAGCGCGAGGGCTGAGGATGGATGCATGTTTGTTGGCAGTAGTGGAGGTTAGTGCTGTGAATTCAGAGCCCTGGAACATTAAACAGCACTCTTTCTGAAGTTAGTGAATTTATGATTTAGTTTGGAACTTAAACTTTCTGCTTTCATCGAGTCAGCACAGTCCAGGCTTGAAGAATCTCAGGATTACTCTTTAGTTCAGTGCTTCGTTTGGGTTCACAAAAAGAAAAGAAAAAAAAAAACAGCTTTAACTTGCTGACAGCAAAGTAAACTAATTAAGAGAGGATTTTGTGTGCCTGCGTCTGCTCAGCAAAACATAGCAAATTATGTCCCAGATAATATTTTTAAGTGGTTCCTGCATATTTTCTCGGCAACATTTATTGGATTGGGTTCTGTATTAAAATAAAGAATAACAAACTGGGTCTTTAAAAATACTGATGAAGGTATTTCTGACCCCACCAAAACAAACCTTAAAGATACTCAAATTATGACATTAATTAATGATTCTTATTGTCTAATCATTCACCTCATAGCGACTCTTTTGCTAGAAGCTTCAGCTACAGAAAAGTTGAAAAGAGACCAGCCGGGTCAAAGCCTAAATTGATCACCCTGACAAAATTTAATTGCAATGAATGTTTTTGTTTGTGCTAAATTAATAATTTTTGACTGAGTTGGCTGATATTTCACATCTCACATATGTTTAAGACTTCTTCTCGACACATCCTCTTGCAGACCAGGCATCGAGAAGGCGCCTAACCTAACCTAGGCTTATATTAGATGTTCTTTACTTTTTAGTTAATCAGTAACAAGCAGACATTATGTGCTATAGGATTTATTTTTGGTTACTGGCTCATAACGGATTTGATTTTCTGCTCTCAACAAAGGGTCTGCAACCATTTTTGCCTTTAGTCCATCTAAATAAAACTGGTTCTGAGCTGCAAATGTTAAACGAAGTATATAATAAAAAGACAACTTTAATTTGTGATGAATATTTACTGCAGGAAGTTTGTTGCAGTTTTAAAGAACCACAATTGTATTTTTATTCTTACATCTTAAAATAAACTAAAACTTGAAAGCCTTTGAGAAAAGACAACACATTTTCCTCCTGACATTTTCTTTCTCTCACATCTCGCTCTGACCTTTTATTAAGTGGGATGTTGATATTTTTGGAAAACTATGTAAAAAAAAAAAAAAAAAAAACATAGTTTCCAACCTAGTGGCTATAAAAATGTAGGTCTAAAGAAACAGAACTGGTACTTTTAGTTTTTTTACTGGAGAACTACTAAAATCTGCATTTGTTGATATATCAATATTTAAAAACCTTTGTTAGTTACTATCCTTTTTAGCCAAAGTTTTAAGAAGCCATTATGGAAGTTTGCAGAGTTTATATTCCCTGTGGATTTTTACCCATGAATAAATATTCATATTTATAAATATTCATTTACTGAGAATATTCTTTCCGACTTTAAAATCCAAGTGTTCACTTAATCAAGATGGGAATAAGTTGGCCTTCTGATGGGTTTCACACCTGAGACTGATTGTGAGAACAACTTATTTTAGACTATCAATGCTGCGTCATCTAATAAGCAAAACTGATACTTCTTGCAGATCATTAATGTAGAACGACCAACATGGAAAAGATCTCACCCTAACTCAATTAGCTCTGCTGTGAGAGAACATTACACAGTTAATTGCACTTATATGTACATACAGCAGTAAACACCGTCTCTCATTTGAGTGCAAAGGTGATTTAGAGGCTGTTGTAAAGCCAAGCTTAGGTTGCAGGATCATTACAGACATTACTTGAATATGATTATGTCACAGCAAGCAGTTGCTAAACTGCTGTCCAGTAGTAAAAGCCTGAATTATTCTCGCATCCCGGCTGTATTCACTACATAAATGACCATGCTTGACAGCCAGTATCACAATTACTGAGGTTTATGGTATCAATATGCTGTTTGTATAGCTTATGTGGTGATGATATGAAGTTAGATTTCCGCTGCAGCTCTGGCGTTTATCGGTTTTTACACGGAGTAAGGGAATGAGTTGCAAGACAGCCCAGACCTCTTGTTAGTGGAGAATGTGATTTTCTCTGTGAGACTGTGAATACAATTTAGACCAACACAGCGGAGAACCATCTCAATAAATTCTGATGATAGTTTCTCCCGTTGCACATAATATCAACACATATCCACCCTCTAATGTTGCTATTCCAAATAAAATCACATTTAATGTCTACTGGGAAAATATAAACACTCATCGCTTCCACCTCTCTTTGTCCAGCTGACATTTCTGGAGACATCTGACCCATGATTGAGGCTTAAAAGAAAATAAAAAAGTGTTAATAATGTTAAAGGAAAATAATTAGGAGGGCACTTTGTTTGCTTATATAGCAAATTCTAAACATCTGAGACAAAGATGTTCGCAATAAAACAATGCAATAGTGCAAATTAAGGGCTAATTGAAATCTTTGAACGTACAAAAAGTTAGGATGTTGCATGCTAAAGATGTTGACGGCTACAACAGGTTGGACATCTGAGATGAAAAGAAGATATTACTGTATGCAGTAACATCTTCTGCGTACAGTAATAATAAAATCCTTTGTTGAAAACGATTTTATTTGACTCTCAGTCAGCATATTGTTACTCATTCCTTTCGCGGCTTTTTACAAGTGTGAGGTTGGATTCTCAGTTCTCACAAAATAAAGATCAAATAGACTGAGTGTCTTCTCGTACAGCAGACCGGAAGGATGACTAAAAAACAGAATTGGCTTAAAAGCATCATTTAGACGGAGTACATTTTGTGTGCTTGAAAATTGTCGTGCGCTGAATGTATTTTTCTGATGGTTTTGCACAACAACTAATGACAATATCTAAGCTTCCCATTATCTAAAGAAATAAATGGAAAGCTAGAAATATATAGAAATAATACTTTTGCTTAAATGCATCATATTATCACAAATATTAGGTCATTTACCTTCACATAAACTTTAATTTCAATTACACCTCATTCCAAACTAATGTATTTATTATAATGAACTCCATTCCCTGCAGCTTTAACAAGCGTGTTAAATCGGAAATCTCGTCCATTCTTCGAGAAGCAGAGGTTTTTAGGTCAGACACTGATGTTGGGTAAGACATACAGTCTCAGCTCTAATTTATTCAAAAACTGAACAGTGTTTCTGAGCTAATTTAAAGGCCACAAGAAGTTTGGATGTCTGCAGCCACTGACTCCATGCAACACTGGTGACCCACATCTGCTTCTGAATTTTTGTCGCGTTGCGATTCCTCCTACATTGTAGCTGATCTGCTGTCACTTCCGATTACTTACATATAGTTATAATAATGTGACAAAATTCCGTGGCACATCTCATTGCACAAGTGGTATCTCATTAAAGCACCACAATCAGTTTTAGTGAGCTCTTGAGAGCGGTCCACGGTTTCAGAAATGCCAGGAATCTGCATGCTGGATGTGGTGCACATGTGACACACCTGATTTTAATGGTTTGTGTGGTTTAGTGAATACTTTTGCAATCTTAGAATTTGTTTAGACTTGTTAAGTTGAGGCTCAAAAAGGTGTTGAGGTTGTATAAGTTATTCACGCAAAGATTTTCTCAGTATGAGTAAAAGCTGAATTTAAATCGACATGATGGATTAGAAAATGACCCCACTTATGAAAGATGGGAAAACACTCTTAATCCATCTGCAGTTGGTTACCATGAGTTAAAATGTTTTCTGGATAAAATACAGCTGAGTTCTTTGAATAGCTTTTCACCTTGCACAATGTGGAATGAAACAGCAACAGGTTTCTTCTCGTCTATTTCTGCTTTAATATTAACAATGTTCCCTTTATGAATCAAAAATAGACAAATGTCCTTGAATGAGTCGTGCCTGAGATATCTGTAATGTTGGTTGTTGACAGTGGAGAAGGACAGCCTGAATAGCTGAAATGTTTCAATACTTAGTAAAACGTCGGTGTAGCATCTGCTTTCTAAAATTAGTCTTTTCTCCCACACTGTTACCAACATCGACATACAGATTGTGTTAATAAAGATCGGCACTGCTAACTCAAACACACTCGCAATCACCGTGTTTGGAAAAATCCTTTGGCAGTTTATCCCAAAATCTTCCGAGTTCCTTCCTAGTTTTTTTTTTTTTTCCAGGTTGCTCTACACTGATGCATTCTAGGGTTGAATGTGCGCAAGACTATGGATTTGTTCAATCTTCTAATACGAAAATAGTATTTGTGTCTAATAATTTTTGGAGAAAATTGTTTTTAATGAACATATCTGGCAGTTCATATGAAAAACAAATGACATCCTTGCTTTGATTTTGTTGGGTAAATAAATAAACTTTTACTCACACAGGAAAATCTCTTGAGAATTGTCTCATTTGCAAGAGAGACCCGTTACATACATCACTACAAATAATAAATAATATATTAACAATAATAGTATTTATTGAACTGCTTGTAAATTCAGTCCTACAGCAAATGTTTTCCTTTGCCTGCTGGTAAAGTTCATCCCTGACACCTGGTAAGATATAGTTTGAGTTTATAAGTTTTGACCACCTACGTTCTGTGACCTCTACTCTTCTGTCTAAACAAGTAAAGGTTCAACGGCTGAGAATCACCATCTACGTACAAGCTCGCATGGTTGTTAAAAGGTTAGATAAAGAAGACGATGACAAGCCACAAAGAATCTTCAAGGTCAATAGTAAGAACTCAAATCATTTTTGAAAACATGCTGGACTAAGGGGAAAAGGTTGAGCAGGATTTACGTATGTGCTCTCTTCTATTTCTTGGTGCTTGCTGAAGGTCAGCTGTAGCTGTTGCAATTCCAAAGGGGAAAAAAAAGGCAAAAGAAGATGCAAAAGCCCGATAGTTCACCAGGGACTATTAGGAGATCAATTATCACCCTCAGAGGAGGCCGTTTAATTTATGTCTAATCAAAGGTGTCTGCTTTGGAAAACAGAGGATTTGTCATTTTTAGAATCCAGACAATATGAGAGCCTTAAAAGTGCAGCTGATTCTGACTAGAACAGGAGAAACCAGCAAGGGGTTTCTCAAAATATAAAATATTCATCTTCTACCTGACATGCTGGTCTAAATGCCAAAAATAGAAGCGATTTTATGTCCGTTTATTTTTAACATTCAGGTTTAAATGACTCCTCTAAGTCTGTCAGAAATGTAACTCTCTACATGTGAAGCTTTTTGCTTGTTTAGGAACAACGACTGCTGTAAAGAAGGGTTTTCTCAGATAGATGACTTTATTTTATCAGCACAATTTGAACTGAAACATTATTAAGCATAAAATTAGACTGCAGTTGGATCTGAATTTGATTAGATATTAATTGAATTGTATTGGAATTAGTTGCCTAAGTTGGATCTCAATGAAAACCTTCTGATGTTAATGAACTTTAAAACCTTTTAAGTGACAAAAAAAAACAATCAAGCTGCAAACAAACCGCAAAGCTGACTGATGAATGTCACCTGTTACTAAACTTTTCAAAGTCATTATATTAGGTCCTCATTTTATATATATATATATGTATTTTTCTTTGGGGGGCAGGTTAGAGTTTATTTCTCAATGATAAATGGTGAAATGGCCGTGCTGCCCATTTTCCATCCTCCCAGAGGAGACAGTAAGCTTCAGAGTTCAGTGTGGAGGAAGAAGAGCAGGCTGGCAGCGGTTTAACAAAGATATCCCTCGCCTCGCTCTCTGAATAATATACAGCCTCCACATCTTTATATGTTGCCAGTTGATATCACCTACTGAAGTCTCAAAAGGCAATAGAAATGTTATTTGCTATAGAGGGAATGTACCCAATGTTTCATCTCCTCATGACCGTAAAAGCTTTGAACTATTAATGCTTTTTTTTTTTTTTTCCTGGAGCAAAGACTAGCAAAAATTATTTTCTTATAGGATTATGTGCGTTTTCTTCAGAAGGATGAGCTTTTGTGTGGTTAGGATTGTTAACTGTTTTTTTGTTGTTGTTGTTGTTGTTTTATTCCAAGACTGAAAGGCATTTAAATGTTTGGTCATAAAATGCATCCAAAGCTGTGCCTCAAATTAACTCAAATGTGTCAGTTGACCAATCAGACGTTTCCAAAGCCGTGACATCAACATCTGGGCTTCCCATCATTGTCTAAAGAGACAGTAATCATTGTGTATGTGAACTTTTGATTTTGAAGACGGTAATAAATAAATATTTGACATGCTCTTTCTGTTTGGTCATTCTCGCCTAAAAAAAGAGAAATTTGATCTGATTTCACTTCACACAGTGAGAAACACAGTTTGTGTCTTTTTATTGAGTGAATATAAAACTTCTCGTTTCAACTGTTTCAGTCTTTGAGATCGGTTTACAGTCTGTTCTGCTGTTGCAGTTTTATGGACATTTGTACTGGAGAAACGTATTTATGGCTTGAAATCACAGATATATAAAAGAGGTGACCAGAGTCTGAATGAGGAGGAAAAGTGTGGGAATTAAAGTTACCGGGGTCAAGAAGGAAGGAGCTGAGGGAGAGGCTGCTGAGATTACAAAAACCCAAAGACAGTCACGAAAGAGGAGATGCAGCGACCAGGGTCAGGGAAGGAGAAGCGTCAGAGTGAGGCATGAAAACACGCTCAATGCAGGATCTTATAAATCATGCTGCACAATGTGACTTGTCTTTTCTCAGAATAAGAACTTGCAGAAAGTTGACTTCCAGTTTTAGTTTGAACAAAAAAAAATGAACCAAAGTAATAAACTAAGGCTACAGCAGCATATTGCTTGATGTTCTGCAAACTTGAATGTGGTGGACACAGTCGCTATTTGTTTGTTCGATTAAACATCTTGCCTAATTTTGTCTCTTCCATCCGACATGAGTGCTTTTCCATTGTCACTGTCAAGCTTGTGCCTTATAATGTAACTTTTATTAACAGGAATGAATCTCAAGTGAAAAAAATAAAAATGCATATTGAACTCCAGATGCAGGAAGGGAGCTGCTTCTTCCAAGCTCAGCCAGGTTTTCAATTAATTCCCATCTTTATGGAGAGACCATTTTAGACAATTAAAAACCCATGCAGTGCCAATAAAAGGTCTGAGGGGGTGCAGAGGGCTTTGACAGCTTTAAGACCCCCTTACTACATACAGCGGTACTCGGTACCAAGAAATGAAACTTTCTATTTCTATTTCTAGCCTATAGCTCTAACCTGTGCTGTGCAAATGGGGATCAGGGAGTTTGTCGATGCTATTCTCTCCATCAGTAAGCTTCCCACAGTCCTCTCTACCAAATGACATCAATCTAGCTCACACTCCTTCAATTACAAACAATTGATTAGCTGACAAGCTGCAGAAAGGCACTAATCATTTGTAAGTACATCAGTGGACAATTTGGTACAATAATCAATAAAAAAAAGCATGTTTTCCTTGTGTTTTATACAGTTCAAACATTTACAAGTGTCCATTTAAACAGATTTTTACTCTCTGTGTGTGCTATGTTTTTATTTCCGATTGCATCGCACAGTTCTCTTCCTTCCATTGTGTGCAGCTTTCTGTCATCGCTGATTTGATAATTGCTAAATCTGTCAGAAGTGTGCGGTTGGTCAGATGTCAAAGAAGTCACAAGCTGTTGAGCTTACGCTAACTTCACCTTCACCTTGAGGTCATAAATGGTCACATCATCTAATTATGGCGTCTGTATATATAAGCCAGCATGCAGAAAAGGTCCTCTGTTTTATGTTGCATAGTTTTCTGTTGCTTCTTCTTCTGAAGAGGAGAGAAGCTCTTCTCTACTGCCAACTGACTGTTCAATTTAAGGTTTCAAAACCTCAGCAGAGTTAAAGTTTGTAACTGGACTCATTCACTTCCAGCTTTTTAGTGACAGGAGGATTTGTGAACAATGACATCGGTTTTCTGATTTAGAATTGACTAAATATTGAACTAACAACCAAGGGTCTCTCTATAGGTGATAAAAAAAAAACCTTCACTGAAACCAATTTCTTTACAACTCTTAATGAGGCTACAATCCAGTTAAACACTTTTCTTCATCAATATCAGCTGTACAAGACTACAGCCTCATTCAGAACAAGGACCTTTTTCCTTTGTCATTTCTAATAACCTAATTTTAGTGCATCTGCACCACAGGGAAAGTGGAAAGACACGTAAGGCAAGGGAGAAAAAAAAATCCCCAGCAATAATGAGGATTACATTTAAATGTACCTTTAATTCTATGAACATCTGGCTCATTCAAATATGGGCTCGTTTGGATGCCATCTTTACTTGGCAGCTGGCAGGGAAATGCCACATTTTAGACCAGGCTGAATATTTGGACATTTGGATTCTCACATTTGAGCTCCACTCATTAATTCTCAATTCAAGGCCCAAATTATCCATAAAATAATTTTCTATGAATAAGCGTCTTGACTAGTTTGACTGTAGGAGAGGATAAAAACGGCCATGATGAAGAGTTTATCACAATCATGTTTCTCTTTCTCTGGATCTGGATCACTGTATCTCATACGCAGCTTGTGCCATGTGGACGTCCTGAAGGACAGTAAGAATAGTTTTCCAGTACCAGGTTTGTAACCCCAAAAATGAGGCACACTGAAAAATAAAATGAGCAGAGAGCAAAAATGAAACAGCTCATGGCAAACTGATAATACCTCTCTAGGGCAAAAACCTGAAAATACAGAAGTACCTATTTCGTTCTTAAATAATAGGTGAGAAGCAACAGGCAAGTAAAGTTCTTTTTAACAATCATAAATGTACATTTATGTTCCGTCTATGCAAATGAGAGTGCGCTATTTGTACTTTATTTCTGAATTACAAGCAGTAAGACGTTGACTGTTGACTCAATAGCCTCACAAACTGCACATTACTGACGACCACAGGAGAGTCCAGTTTGTCTGCTCTTATGAAACAATAACCAGAGGCTCACTCTCCCTTTTATCTCGTCTTGTTTGTGGAAATAAATCTAATATATTACATTTTCTGGGGTTTCTGTCTGTCTCCGTGGACAGACAGACACACACACACACACACACCCACCCACACACACACACACACACACAATTTGAAACTGGCACCATCATTTATGCCTTATTTTTTATCTACACAGGTTCGGTTTAAACCCAGACAATTCACTTTTTGTGTTTTCAGGAGTGTTGTGGTGAGAAAATGACCTACTCTGATTCTTTTAGCAACTTGATATAACAAAAAAATCTAAGATGTTTTGACATTATTAAAAACAGCTGAAGACAATATCCAAAAAAGGTAATCTCAGAAAATATTAATATTTTGATTGAATTAATATTTTGATTGAACTCTTTTTGATTACTTCCGTGTATCTGCCAACATTTTCTAGTGTTTGAGTAAAATAAATGTGGACGGCCTGTGTGTCTAAAAGTCTTTTAAACCAAGTGACTTTCTAAACTTTAGCAACATAAATATACCTCTTTCTACACAGTAGCAGTTGAGACAGGCAGCAACAATGGATTTGGTGGCCATGGATTCGGGAAGATTGCCCAATGGCCAAAGGGTCAAAGGAGAGATGTTGGTGGGACGATCAACATCGTCAAACAAATTAAACAGCTTGAAGAGCGCAGGTAGTTGTGGAGGTGGGTTGTCCTTGGATGACAGCTGAACTGTGGTTTAATTTAAAAAGGGACAACATTGTCAAGATTTGTGGTTTGTGGTTGTGAGAGCGAACGAAGACGACCCAGGTTGTGATGAAGATGATGAATTTAATGATGAACGTAGCTCAAAACAGTCCAGATCAGGCAGGACAGCAGAGACGATAGCGCACAGCTAAATAGCGGCAGCAACTGACAAGACTGATCACGGAGCAAAGTAGCCTCAGCACTATCCAGTTCAACTGAGAACTACAGACTACAGACGACAACTGACATTAGACGAGGACCCGACAAGAGACAAAGACAACAAATGGGTTTAAATACACAGGGAGGATAATCAGGAAAACTAGACACAGCTGGGATCAATCAACAGGGAGGACAGGACATCATAGAGACTCACAGGGGAAACAGAACTAAAACACAGAAAAACCTCAAAAATAACTACCCAGAAAACACAGATTGTCACAAACATAGATGTTTTCATTTGATGGATATATAAATTATATCTTATAACTATTTCATATCTGCAGTCCCTCTGAGACAGTTCACCTTTACTTCAATTGGGGGATTTGGAGACAGTTGCTGGATGAGATGCGTCATCTTCAGCCCTCCTTTGAAAACTCATGAACTTGGAGAGATGGCTCACCCTTTAGAGATTCAGGATAAAACCAGGGTGAAGTCTGGGTGAAGGTGTAGGTGACGCAGCAAACACTGCAGAGAAGATGACAAAGGAGATTCTGGAAATTGTGATCTGACAGAAGAAACAAGAACACTGGAAATTTCACGGGGAGCTACTATCCTGAAGACGGTTCTGGTGGAAAAGAGGGTTGAAGATGAGCGGGTCAGCAGGTGGTACTGAAGACAAAGTGAGTGGAACTAGGTAAAGGCCACGGAAACCCAGGTGCAAAAGACGAAGCTGTGTTGCGTGAGATGCTGCTCATGAGGCTTTGAATGTTTGAGGAGGAGAAACTACTGAAAGCTAGAGCTGAGGTCCTGGTCCTGTCTTCAGTGTTCATCGCTGGACAGGTTGCTGCTCCGTAGCACATCTTAATACATTTACTGTATATTTAAAAGGAGAGGCTGGGAAAGTGGAGAGTGGCATCTACTTTCAAGTTTAAATATAACATTTCACTTCATCATTGTGTCTTATTTGCTTTTTGAATGTTCCTCCGTCTCCTATCTATCGGATGTGGAAAACCTCCAACCTTTTACTTCCACCATCTTTCTGATCAGTCAGCCATCAGGCTTTAATGTTTCCTAAGATTACTCAGAATCTGAAAGCCTTAAGATGTGTTTCTTTCCCTATCTTGTAATATCACTGTCAGAATCTGCAAGATGACACCATTGAAGAGATTGTGAGAAGTCTGACAAGTTGTGTAAGACTCCAGAGATCAATGGAGCCTCATGACATTTTGTAAGAACTAAGTAGTCTAAAACAACTATGTGATGAATCCTTTAACATTCAGTTATTACATGAAAACTTAAAAATACATATTTTTAAAGGTTTTCAAGACATTTTTCAAGCTAAATTATCAAGAATCTGTTTTACAGGGGATGCTTAGGCACTTTATTAGTAGACACAGTTTGGTCCCATCTCTACTGTTGAACGTTTAACGAAGATAACACGATATAGCACAAAAACAAATGGGTTTTTGAACATAGGTATTTGCTGAAAGCTTGACATAGGGTTCCTGTGACAGACTGACGACCTGCCTGATGAACCCTGCCTCTCGCCCAGTGGCTGCCTGACATTACATTGCAGAGATAAAGCAGCAATGTAGCAATATCATTAGATATGTCTTCAATGTCATTAGAACTTAAGTGAGTATTGAACATTACATTCACAAACTAATACGCTTCGCAATTTAAATAATATCAATGGCTAATAGTATTGCCCTAACAAAATGAAGCAAGAGAAGGAGCAACTAAAGTTTGGAAACACACATACACGCACACGTGCGCGCACGCACACACACACACACACACACACACACACCCCCACACACACACACACACACACACTCATCCAGAAACAGAAGTGGGATGGTTTGCTCTCAGACTGGTCTGGGGAGCTAATGCAGCCATCTCCAGTCAGTCTAATTTATTGGATTACGGCTGGCACAGAGGAACCAGGTGGCCAACCAGCTCCAGGCAGTCTGCTTCTCGGAAAGAGACACACACAGATGTGCAGATACAAGACATCGCCGAGGGATGGCATCTCTAACTAGGTACACAATCAGAATCAAATACACTTCTGGGAGTTAAGATTTCTGCTCAGGTGTTGTGAGTGTATATATATATATATATATATATATATATATACACTTTTTTTGTATATTTTCAAAACATGCATATTGTCTAATATAAAGATATTTGCCTTCCATCACTATTTATTTCTTATATTTCTGGAAAAACAAGACAAAGAAAAAAAAAACTGCAGGAATCTTTTCTGTGAATTACATTTGCCTTTTAGACACTATATGTCTGTTTGGGACACATTGTCCCTGCCATGACTCATTTAAACACCCTCCGCATGTCCATCATTATAAATGCAATGATTTTTGTTTCAGGACAGATTCCCATTAAGCCGTGAGGCTGGGTTGCAATGTTTCAGTCACATGCAGGATGGAAATGTGCAAGAGTCGGTAACATTGACTGACTGCGGCTCTGTGGAACAATTCTGCTCCCCCCCCCATTCAGTTTAGATTAAACTAATACGTCACAAAGGCAACATTTCTCCTATTGTAATTAGAATCTCTCTCTCTATGTGTTTGAGCCTCATTCTCTGCAGTATTTTGATTTATCTTCATCTGTCTCAATATTACCCACCAACTTCAAATGTCCACCAAGCAGATTTCCTGTTCGTCATGCTCTTTCATTTCTCTCCTGCATCTCCCTGTATGCTTCCTCCCATTAAATTACACAGTCTAACCCAGTATTCATACCCCTAAACTGTGAACCACCTAAATTGAATACAGTGTCATCAAATGCTTTCGAAGATCTTTTATGGTCCATCTAAACTGAGAGGAGAGCATTAATCAGAAAAGCACTCAATAGGCCTGTTGTAACTCTGGAGGAGCTGAGGAGAAATCAGCAGCTCAGGTGGGAGAAACAATCAAACAAGACAAATATTACTCCACAAATCTAATCTTGTTAGAAGTCTGGCAAAGCCATCATTAAACAGATGCAGAGCAGCAGTGGGGAGGTGGGTAGATGGAAAAATGAATGAAACTAAAGCGCAGGCTTGGACGATGAGCTGCTGCAATAGTTTATATAAAAGATCACAGATCAATTCTTTCCTCTGTACTTTTATGCTCCGTTTGTGTTGGTTTATTACTAAATCAATTCGTAGTTGCAAGGTAACATTTTATAGTTTAAGGAGAAAGGACAATCTTAGATCCTTATGAAGAAACCTCTTCATAGATATGATCGCTGCCTGTAAATGATCCTTTTCCTAGAAGCATTGTACAATTGTTACATGTCCTGATTGTTCTTTTATACTATTTGGAGCTCATCCAGCTTTGAGTTCTGCCGTAATTTTATTTCCTGGCGTAGTCCTGGTTTCTCTGTCCAGGAAGGTGAATTAAAGGTGACTTAGAGTAGATCTCACTGGATGTGGGACTGAGATGAGAAAATATTTCCCCAGTTTAACCTTTGAGCTCAGCAGGAAATTAGAGTGGATAAGTAAAAAAGAAAGGGCAGCGGAAAGGTGATATTTAAATAGACCATTTGACACCCAGAGACTGAAATTTAGGAAAATAAAAAGGATATTGCAGTGTATAGAGCTCCGCTTTAAATACACACACATTTTTATAAACTATTCCTTGCTTTTGATCTGACAACAACAGGGTAATTATAAAGGTAAAAATGTTTTTACATAACTTTGTAAAAACAGAAAGTATTGAATGAACATTTGGGAAACATTAACGGTTAGGCAAGGATTTGACAAGAGTAAATATAAATAGGATGTAAGTGATGGGGAGGTGATTAGAGAGGTGATTAGAGTTCCAGGTGGGACTGATCAGCAGGAACACATGAGAGCTGTGAAAGGACGAGAGCCGAGTAGTCGAGCGCTGAAATGAACACACAGAGGACACAAAGGATTGTCTGATCTAGACACTATGCTACAAATCTAAACCTTTACATGAAGGACATGAGTAAGAAACATGAATCTGAACTGCGTACAAAACCCTGTAAGTGGCAAAGTGAAAAAAAAAAAATCGTAACCAAATGCTAGGTAGGCTAATTGTTCCAACACTGATGTCTTACCATAGAGTGGTTTTGTTACAGATTAATAAAACTTGTTCGCATGTGAGAATGTTGCAGTGAAAACAGAAAGGACTGACAGAGCTATATTTAAGGTCTCCTTTGTGCTGGTTAAAATATCCTACTGTGTTTTCATAAACAAAGTCAAACCTTTTGGGTTAGTGTTAGGAAAATCAAAAAGCTTCTAGGATAGTACTCACCACATGTGTTTAAACTTTTGGCTTTATTTTTGCGCTGACCGACAGGTACCGAAGGTTTCAAATGCAGTTTCCCTCAGTCTCTTGGCCAGCCTGAACCTGCACACGCCTTTCATGGGTGAAAGTTAGAAATGTTTTGGTGAGCTGGAAGACCTACTCAGGAGGGAACCCTGAGTTGTTGGACTCAGGCATCGACTTCTCAAAGCTGGGATCGTCGGTGTGGTTCGGTATTTCTTGGTGTTGGCTCCTGAAATCCTTTTGATTGAATGCAAAGCAGCATCAATTCAAAAAGCCTCACCTGTAGTTCTGCCAACCTGGTGTGGGTATGATATGACTGAAGCCTTGTCGTGCGTCCAGTCCAGACTTAAATTCTCTGATGACCGACCAACACAGGTTTCCAATGGCACCACAAAAAGGAGGCACTGCTATTGATGACACTCATCCATACCTCACCCTGAATCACTATAAGTAAAAAGAAAATCTACATATGATGTAGCTAAAAAGATCCTCATGTGGACAGAAAAGAAATCAGAAAAAAATAAAACAAATCAGAAAATGATTCCATGCAGAATAGCAGCACATCTGGAAAATGTATTGCCTTAATTTTAAATATTAGTGCTTGAGAATCTGTGACAATGCTCCCATTCATTTTAGTATATATAAAAAAGAACTTATGTGCTTTTTGAGCTATAAAAGGAGACCACAGTTACACCCCTGTGAAATACAGGAAAAGAAAAATTAAAATGCATGAATGCAGAAGGCTAATAAAGCCCTCCTGTGGTGTTCACATAAAATTAGCTGTGGCGCCGCCGAGCTGTCACACATTTACTGATGGAAATGGGTATTTGCGAAGGGTCAGTTGGAGGGTAATATAAATGAACCTGTAGGAAATCAAGCCTGGCTCTGTTTCATGAAAAGAGCTAATAATTTACTGGGTCAGTGCGGTGCGCCCATGAGAAAATTATACCGAGATGCGTGCAATGGAGGGAGTGCATGCGTGCTGCCACACTCCCTCTGCTCTGTTAAGGCTGAACGTCCTAACCGGTGGAATGGAATATCATTCCAGACGTACAAACATGATCAATTTGTTTCAAGCAAGAAAATAAACTCAAATGTCAAGATGAAACTTGTATTCCCTTTCCTGAAAACTGGAGTGTTTTGAAATGGATATGAGAAATGATTGAAAGCCTCCCCTCTGCTTTGTTTAACCCAACATGAGTTTATGTCTCTGTCCTTTCTAGGTCTTATTAGATTACAGAAGTGGGCTGCACCAGAGGAAGCTTGCATTGCTTTTTAATTACAACTTTTCACAAAACATGTTTTAATTTTAGCTTGGGGAAAGAAAAAAAAATCTCACAAAGTTTACATTTGTATTCACATGATCAGTTTAGTTTCATAACTAATTTCCCAAAACACAAATTTGAATATATATATATATATATATATATATATATATATATATATATATATATATATATATATATATATATATATATATATATACCTCTAAGCATAATTTAAACAATATTTTTTTCAGCAGACAAGTTGAAGTTGCTGGTTCTGTGGGTTTGATCAGGCAAATTGCAGATCACTGAATAAATGTAACATCTTAAGAAACATGATAATTAAAAGGCTCTTAACTCAGAAAGATGTAAAAAAGTCAAGGACAAACAGACTAAAAAAAATAGTTTCTACCCAAGAACTCTTATAAAACCTGATTTTTATTCACTTATTTATTCATTATTAACATCCCAGCTGTTCTGTGTTTCTTTGAGCCTTGGTATTTTTTTAAATTTCGATGTGCTTTATTCATGCACAATGACATTAAATGGAATTCTGATTACAGTAAAAATATATCTGTTTTAAGTTAATTAAAAAGTTCCACTAAGATCCAGTATTTAAAACTTAATGCATTATTTTTTTCTATATAGTAGAGAGTAATTGGTACAGTTTTAACAGAGCAACAGGACAGGGAATAAAGAGACAGATGCGCTCACCTGAGCATTTCACAACCGAGAAAGTAGGATTTTCAGAAGTAAAAAGATGCCTCCCCCTGGTCTTGATTTATTGTTCAGGTTGCTTTTGGTGGAGGAGACATTTACTCAGCTAATTTTGAAAGCATTATGTTGGTAACATAACATAAAGTTGGTAAAGTTTCATGGAAATTTCTGAGATCACGATTAGATTTTGTTTGCATCTTAAATTGTCCAGAGCCCTGATGCTGAAGAACTTGGTGATAATCTGCTGCTGTCTCGGCTTCAGCTTTATTTATTCACCTGGAGTCTCCTCTGCTTTTAAGCCGCTGATGCTGAAGCACAGCTTGGCATCTATACTTCACACAGCATATCATCTATTAATCACACTGTCATCCTATTGTTTTAGCATTCCCTCTGGTATGCTCCCTCAAAGACAGAGAAAACAGATGGACAATTTCACTCCAGTTGCACGCAGCCTCTGATTCAGCACCATGGACAGAGCCTGAGGCCAGGCATGCTGCACAACCCGTCTTTCATACAGTTCACAGGCGATCACAAAGCACTGCCACCCTCACTCTGATGTCTCTGCCCTTCATTTTCTCTTTTGATCTCACAGATATTCAGGGCCATGGAGGAGTTTTTAAATAGCTCCTAATTTCTTCATTCTTCCTCCCCCCCAAGGAATTAGATTTTCTTTTAATACTTTAAAGCGGTCTCAAAGAATAGTTGTCAAAGTCTTTCTTTGCATGCTTTCTTCCTGAGACGCCAAAGTGTTCAGGAAATAGTTTTAATAAGCATGGCATATTTCATATCCAGTGCAACAAGTGTTTTAATACGAGATAAGAGGTACAATCTAATGTCCTACGAAAGGAAAATATGCGACTCCAGTACATAACAATTAGCAGGAAGTTGCTCTAGAAGGTCAGGGGTCACATTTCATAAGTAAAATCATTATCAGAACTAAAACAAATTAAAAGATAGTGTAGTAGTACACAGTTTTCACAAAACAGCTGTAACAAATTACTTTGACAGTCATGGAGATCCTTCAATCTCAATGACTGATGAAAATACTTAACAAAAGAGGAAATAAATGGATAAGCAGTGTTAAATAGATTCAAGATAATTTGTTAATGAATAAAACATGGAGGACCGACTGTCCATTTTTTTTGTTCTTGAATGATGTGAGCTAAGTGGAAAGGAAACAAAAACGCAGCCATTGTTTTGAATGGGGTCCAGTACTGGCCTGATGGCAAGAGAGGCAATCACATTTGAAAGAAGAAAACAGGACATGTTACTGTAAATATCTTAATTCATTTCTCCTCCCATGTCAGTAGAAAAAGAGTTTTCATTTCATCTCTAACCAGAGGTAAATTTGTAAGCGCATATCCAGTAGCAGGACCAAGACGTATTTCTCTTTGAATCCCTCCGTTCCTCCCTCATCATCTGTGATTTCCCCAAAGAAAAACAGGCCAACACAGGGAGAAGAATGAAACCTCTGAACAATTCCTTGCCTTCTAGCTCTCCCGGTCTGTAAACTAATTCACTTTCTGTAGCGTCTCTCTCTACCAGCATGAAACTTTGAAGGAATTGGCTTTTATTTCGCTCTCACTCTTCTCCTTTCAGTCAATCTCGACTCCCCTTCCCACCCGCTCCTGCCTCGCTTTCTATCTCGTGGCCTTCCCCTATTACATGCTCCGGTGGTCTCTGCCCACTGATAACACCTGATGGATGCAGAGGAAATAAAAAATATGCCAGTCCCTGTCCCCTCCCTGCTTTACTACACTTTTTTTTTCTCCAGCACACGGTCTTGTCCTCTCTCATCCCAGCTTATCACTTGCTCCGGTGGTCCATACTGTGGCACTAAAAGGGACAGACGTGGTAATACTACAAGCCACTGAGCTGTGTATCTCCTGTCTGTGTTAAGAGAGCTACTCAGGTGGGCTCGGGCCACATCGGGATGCAGCCACAGTGAGAATGCATCCGCATCCAGTTCTTCTGCCCCCGTTTGGTTTGACCCTGTGACTTCTGAGTATGTGCGTGTGTGAATGTCATGGTATGCATGAAAGATGGCGCACTATGAGGCGAGTCTGTTTTTCTGTATTAAGTACTGACATGTTTGATGGACTGTTTGTTATGGATGAGGACGGCACTGGGAAGGTGGAAGTCAGATGGTGATTTCATGACATCAAGCTGTAACGAGTTCTCCATCTCTGTCACTTCTGCCTTCATCACCTGGAAAATGGCTTTTTACCTTCTGAATTTCATTTCATCTCAACTTCCGTACCATTGCCTTTGCTCTAATCCCCACAGGAGAAAATAGATATTTTAAATCAAATGCAACTGCATGAATAATAAAATGCGTAAGAAAAATGATCTGGGTACCTACATTTCACATAACGAGACTAATTACACGCATATTTCTAAGCTTAGTTGGATCAAGACATTGAAGTGTGTTGGTAAGTAAAAGCTTAGGGGACAAAACAAAAAAAGACCAACAGGCAAATAAAAAGATACCCAAAAGCTACAAGTGTTGCTGCTTAAAGAGGAGAGTGAAACCCTGGTCGATGAGAATGAGCCAGGACAGAATGAGATGGAGAGATACGGACATGTGGGTGGACGTTAGAGAAAAGACAATAGTAACTGCATTAGAAGCCTTCCCGCCGAAGGCAATGGCAATATTGCATTTCCTGCTGAGAGAAACAACGGGAAAAAAAAAAAAAAAAATCCCCACAAAGAAGAGGGGATTCAGAGCACTGTCTGACACGGAGCTCCTGTTTGCTGCAAACACATCAGGAAGAACACGCAGACATGCATGTGAAAAGCAAAGAACGAAAATTAAAACAATTTAAATAAGTTGGCCAGTCATAATATTTACTTCCCTGTCTTATATCTGGTTATAGAACACAATTCTGTCATGAATCCTTTCAGGCTCAAACTTGACCTTTGTATAAATAGATTTATCGTATGCTTGCCTGAGTTCAGACCTTTGAGTCTGTCCACTCCACTGGACTGAATGACAAGACACAACCTGTGCTTTTCAGTCATCACTGTTCCGTTTCAGACAGGCAGTGTCTGTGGGTTTTGGCATTTACCCCACATAGTCATTTATGGAAAGAACCAAAAAATATATTTATTTTTTCTTTTGCATTGCTTCTCTAAAAACCATTTACAATGTTTTTTTTAGCAAGAAAAATCAACTGTCTGTCTCACCAGATGGAAAGAAAAAAAATGGAAATAGGAAAAAAAACACGGACGGTTTAGATATAAAAAAAATCATGCAATACTTTGGCCAAAACTCTAGAAATCAGCCAACTGTGTGTGGCATTTACGTTCAGCAGCTGTAATTTTTACGTGAAACAAAATGCCAAAGTTACCAAGCAAACACAGTTCAACCCTAGTATAAAAATAACTAAAGGTACTTGTCCAACCGCACAGTCTTTTGGAAAATTATTCTCCTTAAAATGCTGGGCTCACATTTGATTTGGAAAATGTTTTGTAAAAAAATGCGCCTTTTTCCTTACGCCTTCCTTTCACTGCATGGCACAAATAATCCCAATCAAAATATCAAGCATACATGCAAGTGCTGTGCAGTGTCTACTAAGTTCAGCATCATGTGAATATCACAACAACTGTACTACGTTTCTCAACATTTTACATTGTCAATCATTTTCCATAAATTTCTCTCATGATGCCAGTAAATATTTTTTGAAGGCAGACAGTATTTTTTTTAAAATATTTGTCAAGATGCATTAAGAAAGGAGTGAGACATCAATTCGGATGCGACATAAAACAACATTTGCTCTTTTTAGCTCTTGTTCGTGCATATAAATAAAATAACCTCTATCTCCAGATTAGCTAAGGGGGAAACTTGGATTTAATCACTCCGCCTTTCTCTGTGCGATTTTACGTTCAGGAAAACATGCGAACACATCCCTTTATTCAAGCTTTTACAGCAGAGCAAAGTTATGGGAGAAGAACGCCGAGGCTCCCAGCAAACAGCTTGTGTTATATGTCTCACTTCAGCAAGAGTGTAATGAGTCAGTAAGCCCCCACTTCCATACGACACCAAGGAGAGCAGCCATATAACGATGTGACCCACCTGGAAACGCAGCTGTCTGCATGCAAATCTGGGCTGCCTGGTGTCTCCAGTGGTTATCTTCTGAATTAGAAGATCACTGGTTTAACTCTTGGAACTGCATGTCCTCCTAGTGCATATACGGATATATATGCAGTGGTCTGTTCTTTGCATAGCTTAAACAAATGTGTGCTACTTTAATTAGTGAGTCTAATATGGCTTTGTGAGTGAGTGAGTGGATGGCTGTGTAAAATGGGCTCTGACATGTAGGTGGTTCAACCAAACGGGTTCCAGCAGCAAATTCTTTGTTTGCTCAACAAAATTCATTTCTATTTTTAAAGATTGATCAAAGATTTTAGCCACAAATTAAACCAAGTTTGAAAAGAAAAACATTTTCATCAAGATGCGCTAACGAGACTAACAACCCAAAGAAATGCACCAAGTTTAAGACCTCTGTTAGTTTCGTTTTTTGTTCAAAGCAGAAGAGAAAACAATAGATTATCACAATTCAAGTTAAGTGTGAACTCTAGCCATACCCTGGTTTGTTATAATGGTTCCTGTGGGGAAAATCAGCTAACTGAGGTAAAACAAGTTCAGTAATAGACATTTTCCATCCAACAGAATACATTTGCATGTTTTTTTTTTTTTTGTTCTAGGTGTTTGATTAATAAAAAGGGACGCCATATTTACTTTATAAGTGGTTCCAACTTTTGGCTTTCTCACCTCATTTTCCCATCATGTGCTCTGTGTTGGAAATAAACGGCAAAGCGCCTGCCCACTGTCATCTCAGCACACTCCAGCAACCTCCCACTCACATTTCTTGCACAGCGTTTTCAGGAATGCTAATGACAAATGTGCAGTCATTACTGCTATTCTGTCGGTGACGGGGTATTGGTGGCAAAGTCAGCGATAAACCTAACAAGAAGCTACTTTTTCAGAAACACCAAACATCCTTGTCTGGTTCTTTTCTGATGCTCTCTTTCTTTTGAGTTTAAATGTAGGCGAAATCTTCCATCAGATCTCTGTTGGGATGATTACCTGCGTTAGTCCGAGGAGTTTGACGCTGGTTGTTCTCCTTCACAACTCTCCCATTTCTGATCTGTGACCAATTTAATTCTTATCTTAATTCACTCCCAATGATCTGACTAACGTTACAGAGATGGAAAAAACCGACAAGACACAATATGATGTAACCCTCAATAGTGATGCTGCTTGATTCACTTATTATACGGTAAATACAGAGCGTGTTTGTCTAAAAGCCAGGAAAAGTAAGTTTAGTTGCATGGAACATTTCAGCCAGATAATTCAAGGTCCTTTATATGACGGGAAAAAACAGTTAACATTTTATTACAATGGCAGAATAGAGGAGAGCGATGAAAAGTATTTATGACAGTCCAAAGTCTAAAGATTTTAGCTTTATTTTAAAGGAACTTTGTGTTTTATGCAGACCTTTGAAGATGCTGTTTTTCTTCTTGACTAAAGATGTGACGACAATGCAAATAAATTATACTATTCAGTTGATCACGCCTAATTAGTTACTTTAATAAAGCAACAATCTTTCACAACTCTTCTAATTTGTTTTTACCTACTTTCAACGACAAAAAAAAAAAAAACCCAGTGGCAAAACCATCAAATGTGGCATGTTGCATATTGAATTAACATTCATTCAGTAACTACATATACATATTTCCTATATAAGAAACAATAAAGAATAAACTTACTTGAGTTTCTTTTATAAATTATTGCTTTATAAATAATTAAACACCAAATTCTGCTTCTTAGTTAAATGTAATGCCAGTGAGGAGACACAGTGGTGCAGAAAAATTATTTTTTCCACAGTTTTCTATGTCATGAAGAAGGGAATACAAATTCTGATTAAAAAAAATACGGAGAGGTATGGAACGCCCTGTTCTCAGTAACACTATAAGGATGGATATATTTGAATAAGGTGATAGCATCTGTAACTCTCCTGAAATTAGCAAGCTCTCAGAAAGGAGAAGAGGTAAAAAGTTGCTCACCACTTTTGGACCTCCTCATCCGAGACGAGGCTGACAAGGCAAACAAAGCTGGTCCTCCACATTCACAGCGTGTAGGTATCCTCAAATCTGTAATGACATAAGTTGTGGTAGTTTATAGTTAGCTGGTGTGTGCATTTTTATTGGCTCTGCCGTCTTCATCTCGTTGTTGTTGTTTGTAAAGATGTGCCTCAGTCAGGCCCCGCCCCCTTATTGGTGCTAATCACCATCGGCGTTCTAACACAGGTTGCATGCCAGCATGAGGAACGACCCCCAAAATCAACTGTTGTTTGCTTCCTTTTATAAAACTATATGTTAGGAGAACATCCCCTAAAATCAAGTCTCTTAAGTCAGAGCTTTTATGGTCTCATTGTTAAATGATTTGAGTTTGATCGATGCAAAGACGTGAAAACTGATGGCTCCTTAATCTTCAAAACTGCACCTTGTCACAGCTACTTTACTGATGCGCTCAGATCTATATGCAAGTCAATGTAAAGCGGTTCATCTTAATGTCTCTAATCTGCACTGTTATCTGTGTTGGATATCAACTAAGCAACACAAAGGCAACTCAGGAAGAGCAACAGTAAGGTTTCTCTCTCTAGCTTTAGTTACTTCAGGATCATCTTATTTATTTCCTTCAAGAAACAAAGAACACCAACTCCAGTATTAAAATGTACTCTACACATTCTTCTCGAATTTTTGAAACACATTGTACAGTAAATCTTGATGTTTTTCACTCTTTCGTTCTCTGTGTGATTCTGCATTTGTATCCCTTTACAAAAGTTGCAAATCATGACTGAGTTTAAGGGGGCTACAAACGGTCCTTTGTGCTTATTTTATCTTTCTACTGACTGAAGAAGCGTGATATGTTCAGTTTATTTCCTCCCATGCCAGACCAACCTCCTGCTAGGAGCTGGATCAACTAAATAGCTTGCTTAGTGTAGGCAAGCATGAGCAAGATGGTGCTAGCAAGAAGAGGGAAAGCCTTCTGATGGCCCTGAGCCAGTAGGACTGATTGATGGAAGACACAGGCATGTAGATTATTCATTCGCACCGTTAGTATTTTTGCTTGTTATGCTAACGTGAGCCAAGCCAGGACGCTTATACAAGCTTTGTCTAAATTTAAAGAGAGTTTGGTAAATGTCACGGTTCCCCAGTGTCGCTTGTATTTCAGAGACTGAGGTTTATTGGCAGGTTCTTTGAGGATGTATTGCCGAGGGCACCCCGATCCCTGTTAGTAAAGCAACAGATCAAAAGAGCAACGGTGGCAGAAGAACAAACAGAAGGGGAGGAGAGGAAACCAAATTCAGCCAATCGATACCTCCCAAGTGCCACTTCATAATCATTTCCACTCAACACAATCATTTGCATTAATTTCCTAGCAAACAAGCATCAAGAAGTAGGCCAGTGTACCCACAAATTGTCTGACACGCAACCGCATATGCGCATGTGAAGACTTCTCCAAAAACAAAAAAACTAAATTTATTGTATTTTGACTCAGTGTGCACCACTGCTGTTAGGTTGGATAAGTACTGCTCATGGGGCGCAAAAGCAATAAAACCGCAACGGCGCCGTACTCTCTCAATCACGAGCTATCCATCTGGTTTCACACTGCTGAGTGATGTGTGGAAACAACACTGCAATTGAGGTGTTAATGTTCTGTATCACTCACAGAGCTTCTCCACGGGAGATGGGACTGAGAGGCAGAAACTAACTGAACTTTACGTGTGACCACAGAAGCCTCTGGGAGGCCATTGTTTCAAACACAATTAATCCCAAAAAGACGCACATTACGCAAAGCGTAATCAGAAGGAAAATTCAGATCAAAAGGTACAATGTGACCAAGCAATTCAGAGTGTGGCTTTAGAGACTTTAGAGACACGTAGCTTAGGTGAAGGTTTGGCACTGAAATTTAGTCAACCTTCAGGTGAGCTCAAATATCCTTCATAGTCTCATCATAGAGTCATTAAAGACCAAGTCTGTTGACACAATGCCGTGTTTTTTGGACGATAAGTCACTTTTTTCCTGTCTGTCGGTGCTACCTGTTGAAACTGCTGGAGGCTTGTGAACGCTGCAGTTACGTCTCCATTCCCTGGAAGTTGCCAAGGAGGTTAACATAAATGACTTTGCAGCTGAGCATTCTTGGTGTTCCCGCATCAAGCAACACAAACGCCTCTCTGTCACCCCACATGTTCGGCATGCGTCTCCGCTGCACTGATTTATACACAGACATTGGTGCGTCAGAAACTGCCGGGAGATTTCCAACTCAGAGTTGACAGTTTCCATGAGTTTGTTGAACATGTGTAAGCAGAATGTCTTCCTCACATTTGACAATTTGTACATAAAAGCAGATTATTGTCTAGTACATGACTTATACATGTTTTTTTTTCTCTCTCTCTCTCTTGCTGCCACATTTTTGAATGATGGGACTTGTACTCCGGAATGACTTATAGACTTATAGTCCAGAAATCTCTGGACTACAAGAAATATATCAAATAAGGACAGCCTCCTGGGCTTCTATTGAATTTCTCATCACATTTTACTGAAATCACAGTAAACAACAAAGACAAAAAGAAATGGGAAAGTAACACAGAATGTGTCACATAGCTCCTGAGCTCAACATGATTAAATTTACTTCACTGATTAAGTGACTTTGTGCAGGTGAGCACAATAATAACATTTTCTGCCAATAATAACATTTTCTGAGGTCGTTGTTGAATTGACAGCCATTGTTCTCACTCAACCAATAACTTGAGTGACCGTCAATTGACACATTTTTCTCAGATAGTATAAAAAAAGAAAAGAGAAAATAAAAGAAAAAACATGAAAAAAACTCAATACCAATGCAAACTAGTGCTGCCAGATGAGTATAATTTGTATATCAAATTTGTACACAAATCAGTCAAAACAGTTTCAGTATTTTTTCATGTTTTTGTTGCAGACAGATGGAAAACATGGACAGAGGAGGAGTCAGTGAAAACCCATTATAAATAGCAAATAAATAAAACGTAAAAATAATGAAACTACTTCATATAACAGCATAAGCATCCTCCAAGAGAAATTGTCAGGAGTTACATGAAGTTAGTGTTATTAAAGTGTTGTTAAATTACCAAACATATTTTTTTTAGATAAATGTATTAATCGCTCTCTGTTTCCTTGAACAATTGTCACAACACATTTCAAAAGTAAACTTTAAAGTTATATTTTATATATCAGTCACTGACTACATTTATTTCAAAATATTACTAATAGCACCTCAATAAAAATGCCATGCTTCATCTTCATCAAGTCTTGAGTCACCGCTAACACTTTAGCACCAAAGTAGCTTAAATTACAGAGTTCCTAGTCTGCAGGGGTAAACATCCACCGAAAATGATCCAAGAAAAGAAAGAAGTTTAACCAGTGAGATGGTCAAAACCCACAGATATTAAAGAGGAGCTAATGAGGTTTAGTGAGTTTAATGAAATGTGCAGAACATGTCAGAGTTGTTGTGTATGGGGCTTCATGTCTGTAGATTAGTCAGGGTATCCATGCTGTCTCCCTCTGAGAACATGGCAGGCCAGAGGGAGTTAAGGACTGGGTGTGGGGAAACAAACGCTTGGCATTGAGAAGGTGCATTTCAGCAGACTGTGCAATAACCGTTTTACTGCAGCAGAGTCAGATTGCTCTTCTGTCCTTTACATCATTAAAAAGTGACCAGGAAGGCCATGTTTGAGTCTCGAACCAAGAAGAAGGACAAATGAGTGCCATGTGGTGCTGCAGACGATGCTCTGCTGGGAAATCTAACATCTTGGCACATAGTGCTGCTTTTGATGCAGACCACGGTCAGCATGTCATAGCAGGCATTGCTTTGTGACTGTGGCGTCGTTCAGCAGAATGACGCCCCACGCTTCACTCTAAAGATGTGTTATGATATTTTTTTCTTTTTAGGAACATGCAGAGTACAAGGTATCACACGGACCTTCAAAGTATCTGAATATACATCAAGTCGATGTCTGACGTTCTGATATCCCTCTTTTGCATTTTACAGAAGTTGGGGTAGGCAGCTGTGAAGGGCCGTAATTAATTCATATTTTCTATATGAAAGTTTAGATCCATGCAGCCTGAATTAGATGAGTGACGGAAAGCAAGTGTAGTGTGCCAATAAATACAACTGAGCAATAATTAGGGGAAAAGTTGCCATTTGTTTAACAATACTGATATTTGTTTACAGAAAGATGGACCAGTTTCTGCTTAAATTTTAGCTTGTAGCAAACATGGATAACGGGAAAAAAGTGGCATATATCCCACTGATTTATTAAAATAATGTCCTTGCTGAGACTTTTAGATTAAGCTTCTTGAAAATGCTCAAATGTATATAAATTAAAGCAATCTAACGCATCTTTTTTTTGCACTTGAATGTGTGAGTTGGTTGTGTTGGGCTTCATGGGTGGATTAGAAGTTTAATTTGCTGAAGAAACTAGTTAATCATTTTTAATAGGTGCTTAGCTATTTATCAACCTGAACACACTGATAAGCAGCACTGTCACAGAAACCAAATGAATTACTCGCGTTTCTTTCTTTCTTTCACTGTTTGTCTGTTACCAGTAGCAACTGAAAGAGGCACAATGCAGTCAGAACCAAAACTACGACCTTCTAACCCACCGCCCAGGACAATGACTCTCCACTGGTTGATGCCTCACAGGAAGGAAACAAAGAATTAACTAAAGTGCAGACAAACAGGTAAATATAAACTAATGTAGTTGCCAGAGACAATGTCAGCTCAGCATCTAAAGAGAAAAAGACAAACTTGTTTAAATGAGTGGTTTACTGTAGCTGCACAAACATATTGTTGGACATGTAGTAGCTGACGTCCATGTTGAAGTTGTCATTTTGCATCAAGCTATTTGAATAGCATATTCTAGCAATAATGCAGTTTAAGTCTCTTTATATTTTAAAAACAAAACACAATAACTAATCATGAAACAAGCAACAAACATTACATCTGCTAAATACTTGCTGGGAAATCAGTCCTTTAATCCTAGAAATGTTCTTCATGTGGTAAAAGGCCGACTTTCTAATTGACATTATGTGTCTGTGGAGGTTCAGGTCAGAGTTTGTCACTACACCCAGATTTTGAGCTTGACCTCTCGTACCTTAAGCTGCGTGTTGAGGTCCAAAGATAATTACTTCTGTTTTGTTTCTGTTCAGCTGAAGAAAGTTATGACACATCCATCTGGTGGTTTTTTTTCTTAGCTGTGCTCTCTCCACAAACAACTCCACTCTGTCTCAATAATGTTAAAGCCTGGGACGCGCTGGGAAGGAAAATCCATGATCGATTGGGTTCCATTGTGTTTCCAGATATGCTTTCGCTGCATAGTCACTGTGTTGGGGATTACTGTTATGATGAAAAATGAAGCCACTGGAAAACAAATGCTTTGGGCCTTGGAGGATAAAATGCAGGACTTTATTTTAATGTTTTTATCCTTCTGAATATTTCCTTCTTGTTTGTTTTATTTATTCATTTAAACTTTTAGGAATCACTAAAAACCTTCCTGTTGTACAGTAAATATCGACTGCTAAATGTTAGTGCATGACTTCTTGCTACATCTCTCTGTCAAACCTGCCAGCACAACCCACTGATGGTCAATCGGAGCAACATCTACAGAATTTGGAGGCCAAATAAACATCTGAAATGGGTTGTTGTGTTTCCCTAGCCTGTTTTAGGTGCAGGGCAGGAGTATTAAGAGGTCTAACACACATGCAGAGTCAAACACAGGAATAGCAAACTGTTTATCTACAAAAAAATAAAAGGTAAGAACAGAGTAAGTCTTCATAGGAAACAAACTATTGTAAAGATACTGGAAGCCTGCAGGAGACTACCAGTGTAGGTTAATCATCAGACACTAATTGGCTGCCCAGCTGCTCCCTATATCTGCTGGCAGCTTGGCGGGTGATTATGCTCAGGTGTTCTGGCTGCTGTGCTCCACTGCAGAGATCCTCTAGAGGGAGAGATAACTCACACTCACACAGCAGGATCCCGACACTCAAGGTGTTGAGATTTGTGGTGCACTGGACCTGTCCTATTAGAAATGAGCAAACCTTCATTGTTATGAGTCGTTGTGAAACTCAAATAGTTACCCACCATGGGCCATTTTTGGGCCACTACGTTTTAATTGTAAAATGAGACAACCTGTTTGAAATAAAACAAAAGGAAGGGTTGTATTGTGCAGTGCAAGTGCTCTAACCGTTTATTTAAAGGAGTAAAGTTTGCCGTTTTAGTTTTCAGAAACCTAACCTCAGTGTTTGTTCAGTTGATATTACGAAATAAAAATGTTACTTTACTTTCTGTCCGACAACAGTACGTCCAACATCCTGCAAACAAAACGATATGTCTAATTAAAAACAAAATGGCGGATTCAGACAATCTTTCCAAAACTCTGAAAGTATATTCTCACATGTTTATTTTGAGATAAAATAATTTTGGGGTAAACCAAGGTTGGACAGCTGTCTTTCTCTGCACCACAGGGAATCCAGTAATGCTTAAAATCCTCCAGACTATTAATGGACAAATATATCTGCTAATTATAATAATAATAATAAACAACTTAAAAGAGTTCAGCACATACTGTTACTCTGCTACATAAGGGAACACATTGTTTAGCAAACCTCAACATCATACCTACAAAAGTTTTTTTTTTTTTAAATAATATCCTTTCAGAATAAATGACAGCTGTACTGAACTGGAGATTTCAGATAAAATGTCAGATAAAAATGCTCTGATGCACCTATGAGATGTGTTGAATTGTTGAATCATTCATAGATTTACAGGAGCCTTAAGAAGCATTTCTCTAGTCTTTCATCAATTATTTATATTGGGCCCAGAGGCGATGTTGCAGCACCTGGCAGAGATGAGTCTTTCCCAAACCCCCCTTATATTCACTGCATTTCTGTAAAAAAAACCTAGAAAATAAAAGTTTTCATGTGTATTCTCTGGAGGTTAATATACTCAAATGTACATTTTGAGATTTTTAAAAGATATAACAACTTTTCTACAGCAGGGTTAAGCCTTCCAGTTATCTACTGACATCTCCTCCTTTAACTTTAGTGGCAGTTCTCCGTGGAATATCTGTGTGGAAAAATTACAGTTTCCCCTGAAGCAAATAGTAAAGTCACCTCAGTAAGACCGCGTAGACTCTGAAGAGTGCTGTCATCAGCATGAACTGTGACTGGAAAAAAATATCTGAATTGTGGTATCTGACCTGCTGTGAGACTTCTCAATTTGGTCCATCTGTAAATTTAATCTAAACTGGTAAAGCAACAGAATTAATTTGTAAAATGCATAAAATGGTTGCAAGATCCACAGTAAATGTCAAGTAAACCCCAAAAAAGACATAATAAAAACGATGCATCAATTGCACTAGAAGATCTAGACCCTGCCAAAGGGAAAACTGTCCAGATATCACTTCATCACACAGAGCTTCATGGTGACTGCTCATATGGAAATCACTCAAATAAAAACCACAAGACAGGATTCTTTGACCTCGCTGGAGTGCTTTAAAGAAAACCCAATCTGACACCACATTGAATTCTATGAAGAAAACTCAAAGCTTCATTTCTGTAAAAAAAAAAAAAAAACAACCTATAACCTACAATGTTCTCCATGAAATCTGTGGTGACAGGATGATGTTACCGTGCCGGGGACAGAATTGAAAGGCAAATGGAAATCTGAGGCTTTCAGCACAACAATGACTAGCCAAGACTCAGGTGGAGCAGCTCTGACTGTCCTTGACCGGTACAGCAAGCTCCCACTTAAACCCCATAAAACACTGGTCATGACACTGAAATATGGCACTTTGCAGACACATCTCATCCTGGCTCATAGAAACTGACAGGACTGGCAAAAAAAAAAAAAAACAGGACGAATTGACTTCTACTTATTAAACAGGAAAATGATTACAAAAAGTAACACCACATAGCCTGAAACTTATACAACATAAGAAATCCCTAATGAAATTAAAGTATTATTTCATTCCAAGGGTCAAGATGTCTGTACTTCTTTTTTTTGTGCAGAAGCTAATTACGCTGTACTTTATTTGATTGCACAACCTCCATCTGCAGTTCTGTCACAGACGCTTTTTGGCAGAAATAAGTCAGCAACACGGTAATTTATGCCGAAAGAGCATGACTGAGCTGTTTTGTAGTTTCATGCCAGACAACTGGCACAACGCGGACACACTTGGACGCAGACAGACGCTTTATGGTCCAGACGAGCATATGCAGGCAAAGAAGTGTGGAGCTGCAACAGCTGCACAAATGATGCGGGGCGAGGCTGAGCGAAGATCGTTCTGGGATTGTAGACTCCAATTACTCAGGATGGACTGGCCAAGGGAACAAATGTGCCCTATCATGAGCAGCATCACAATCACCTCTCCATAAACACTTTGGCGTTAGTGAGGGAGAGATGGAGGGTGGGCATCAGAGTGTGACTGTGAATGCTAGAAAAGACAGGAGAGAGGAACTGAAATAAATAAAGAATGAGAGTAAAAGGTAGGGGAAGGGATATTTAGTGGGACTTTTAAAGTCTAGGCAGGTCTATTAGGCAGGAGACACACCAAGTTCGCAACAAAGGCAATCAAGTAGGCGACAACATGCGGTTGTAGCTACTAATACATACATATAAATATACTAGTCATGGGATTTTTTTTTAATCGAGCCGATTGCAATTAATCAAATTGTGATCAAACTATAAATTGACAAAATAAGTATCATTTTCAGTTCAAAAACTCTGTTATTTACCATCATACTGTTACAAAGTGATAAGTGTTTCAGGAGCCTCTGATCATTCGAGTAACGTCTTTAAAAGTAAGTAAGTAAGTAAGTAACTGTAGCTTGTAGAAAAAGACCAGGAAATAGACAAAGCCAATTTATTATGAGCGCAAAAAACTGATGCCCTTTTTATTTCATCTGACAAGCTGAAACATAAGCAATATTGACGCAAAACATTTTCCAAGAGTAAGATGAAGAAGCTGACCAGTTACCAATGTTTGCAGTTTTAAAATGTGCCAAGTCTAAAAATGATCATTTACATTTTTTTCCTTTAGAGAATCACACTGGTATTCTTTGTTAAATGTTACTAAGAAAGTTGATAAACTGAACTTGGAAAATTGTTTCAAGACTTAAAACAATAAATGAGCTGCAACGAATTAAGTTTTAAGTTGCACAGGGGAGGCACGTTTTTATCTTAATATCTAGCTTCACTTCTAGCAGCGGTTAATGAAAACACAGCTAAAAAATGAAAGTCCTCCTGCTTCTTGCACCGTTCCTCTAGTTGAAAAATATCGCTACGGGCAACTACTTTGATTCCTGAGGTTTATCAGATTGACTTTGTCATGACTTAAAAATCTTTGTAACGCTGAATGCGGATGCTGAAATCACGTGAAGATTCAGCTCAATGGAAGCACGTCGGCTGAATGAGCGTCGTCCACAAACTCTTTGTATTTACTGAAGCTACTGCATAGCTCAGTGCAGCACTTCGCCTAACGAGGAGGCGCATCTGTGTCTGTGGTTTACAGCTGTCATTACAAGACTCATTAAAAAGCAACACTTCCAAAAGTGTCACCCACATCCACCTAATAGGCTGCTGCGGTTCGAAAGAAATACGCTACTGCACTTAAGTCTTACAGAAAGTCTGACAATAAAACAGGTAACAAAATGACATTTTAGGCTGTATGTCCATGTGATTGATAAGATTACACCTTTTAAAAGGACAGTGGCCCGAGAGACGGCGCTTCTTCTTTTTTTTTTTTTACTGTAAATTCTGATAAATGTCTAATAAACTATCATTCACGAGTTGCAAAGCGACTCACTGTAAGTAACACTCACAAGATTCAAAGATCGTTTTCTTACCTGTGTCTCATCTTCCTTATTATTATTAAAGTCTTTTGTTGGGAGTAAAACCATTTTGCATTTGTTTTTGAGTGTGCATGTTTGCAGAAATGAGAAGAAAAACATACATCAGCGGACTTTTTTTTTTTTTTGCGATCGCTCTTACTTGCAACATCAGGATAAATGTGCGAAGGAACAGCAACGAGCACGTTCTCATGTGATGGGTTACGGAAGTGAAGGAACATGGATACAATTTTCATTTCATTATTGAATTAGTCATGCAACTCTCGTCTGCAACAATCACATCAGTGGGCTCTGACGGGGCCGCTCAGCTCAGTGTGGAAGCTTTAATGCGTGTTGTGAGGAGAGACGCCCTCAGGAGTGTATGACACCGTTTAAAGTTTAAGCGGAAAGGTCGACCCGGGTTGAGGTCGTGTACATGACCGCTGGCCATAAAGAGGAAAGCAGCTCTGATCTCGCTTATCTAAAGTCATGAGTTTGACGTTCAGCCAGCTCTGACCACCCACACATCTATCTGCATAAAAAGTGAGGAGATATGGAGAGCATCTTTAGGGAAAAATGAAAGTGAACTACTGTAAAGCTGCTGCTGCTGAGAGCAGCACCGTGATATCATTCACAGTCACATTCTTGGTTATTCTGAAATTCAGCTCTTGTTTTATGTCAAAAATATTTTCTTGTTTTTAAAGATTAAAATAATATCAAGCTTAACCTTTGATAGACGCCTGGCAAACAACTACAATCCAATTATTTTTTAATTGGTTATCATTATTTGAGTTTCTATTGTTGATTAAAGTTATACAGGTACATCTCCATAAATAAAATAGTTATGTTTTTCCAATAAGGCAATATAAAACGCACGGCTTACGCAAAGCGATATTGTGAACATTCTGTTGTTTGCCAATGTATTGTTACCATGTGAGTTCGTCTTCTGCAGCTCAGAAACACTATGCAGAAAGACCTCAGCATTACTTCCTCCTTGTATCCTGCCAAACTTCATTTTCTGTTCCCCAGTTTAGTAATAAGGAAGATTTTGTTCAAGTGACATCATGACCAAATGGGTCACACATTGTGCTCATGCAGAAATGACTGCCAACCAGACAGCTAGAATTAAACCTCAGCCAAATGCTGCTTGCAGGCACAAACTTCAGCTGGTTTATTGTTCCTCTGACAGAAGCGCAGAAGAAGAAGAAGAAGACGAAGACGAAGAAGAGAGCGTGGCATATCAGACCTTAGGAGAACACATTAAACTGTCTGTATTACTTATATGTGAAAAACACAGCAGAGAAAAAATACAACAAACAAAACCTAGATTTCTAAAATAAAAATCATCACTTTTATTTTCCAACTGCCTTTATGGTCCAATTTACCAAGAAATTGTTAATTCTCTTGCCGCCCTTCCTTATTAAAATCAGTCTTGTCAATTATTTTTTGTGTTAAATATTTTGTCCAAACTCACAAATATTCCAGAGTTTCAATTATCTCAGGAAATTGAATGTAGGCAGCCAAAACAGAGCATGTCCACAGACAGAAGAAACACGGACATCAGAGTATGAGATAAACCTCTGACTGGTCTAAAAGCTTCTAAGCACTCACTCGAAATGTATCACTCACTTTCGTTGTCAGTAGGCATAATTGGGCAGCGATATCACTGCTCCAGCTGAAAAAAAAAAAAACCCACACCGCCTCCAGAGAGGTGACAATTGTATTCTAATCCGCTGCCACTGTCAGTCTGTCCACAGCAGCAAATTAGACGGGGTTAAAACCAGACAGTCAGCAGACAGAGCAAATTCTCCAAACTCAAGGAAGACCCAGGCGGGTAACGTTCTCCTGAGCAAAACCTGCTTGCTGCGAGACTGCAGACAAAGCGTTTGGTTCGCAGAGAAATCTCACACATGCACAGACAAAGACGGGTAAACACAAGCAGAACACATCACACGGGCACAGATCTCCAGCTTTCACAGAACAAGATGTGTAACAGTTTCAGGTGAAAATAGAAAATGTGGGCGAAAAAAAAAAAAAAGAAATAAAAGGATATAGATGCCAGTCAGAAAACAGAAACGACAGCCCAGAACTGAATATTTCACCATGAAGTTCCCAGTTTGAAGATGAAAAAGTGCAGCGAGGTCTTCAATTTATGGTGACAACTGAAGAGGCTGACTTTTATTTTCCTCCAGACAAAACCAGACTACTGCAGACAATACTGGCAGGTACCATAATAAAGTGATGTTTTAAAATGTTTTTTTTTTTGTTAGCATAACATCTGCCTTTGAAAGAGCTTTGAACAAAACACTTGCCACCTTCAAGATTTTTCTCATTTTTCATTTATTGTCTCACTTGAATGCTTCAGGTCATTAGACCAATTTAAATATCCAACAAATTTAACCCGATAAATTATAAAATGCAAATTTCAACTGAAGATTTATTTGTACAAAAACAATTAAACTATGTAAATCAGCCAATTAAAAAGTAAAACCCCCTGCTAAATTACAAAATAATTGTGATTTTGCTTAAAGATGAGTTCACTAGTTACGCAGTCCGATTACTGTCAGACCTACAGAATCAAGAAATGCCTTCAACAGGACCTGGCTGACAACACGAAGTAGGGTAAAATATCTCAGAAAGTAACATAGCATTCCCCAAACTAAAATAATTTTAAACCCAACAAGAAACAAAGTAATAAGCGTCTATTGATCTAGAGAGAGTCACAAAGCCATTTCTATGGTTTAGATCTCCAGTCAAACAAACTGAAAGGTGCAGAGGTGAACTTTCACAGCTGTAGTCAGCCAATAAAAAAAAAAAAAAAAACCTCCAAGAGTAATTCTCCCCTTGACATCAGTTTTGTGATTAAATTAACATTTTTTAAGTAGAACTGTTTATTTTCGCCTGCTGGCCTTCTGCCTACATTTGGAAACTTCTCTTTGCCGTTATATGACACGATAAATCTTTGTCCATGAAATCACCATGTACACATATTCAATAAATTCTGATGAGTTTGCCCGATTAAAAGTATCTTTTAAAAATAACACTTAAGCAGTAACTGAACATATTTTTCAATGACCCCACATTTCTATAGTAAATATATTTTCTTTATTAAAATCATATTTTCACCAGCTATCAGCTGAAAATCAGCAGAGGCTTCAACAATCTTCACTTTGTGAATTCAGCTACTGAAATAAATTAACTTTTCAATATTATTCTAACTCATTGAATGGGTCTGTATGTGTTAGCATATTATTAAAAACTCACATGATGCGTTACAGTTTATGTACCGAGAACTCATCCATCACTCCTCAACTCCACGTTTGATTTCAACACCAATTCTTCCAAATAATCTCTCTCTGATAATTTATGACCTCTCTCTGAGCGACAGATGGTCATTTTTCACCTACAGCAAGCCAGTCTGGTTTGCAGGATCATGACGCAACACCTAGTCGACTGGTTGCACTCTGTGTCTGGGCCGTCACGTTTTCAGCACACTCCTGCTGCGCCTAATTCTCAAGTTGCCTGCAGATCTGCCAGTTGGGCCCAACTGTCACTCAGATGGACAGTAATGACTCTGCCAGGCTAAATCCTGCACAATGACTATTCTTAAGGGAGGCTGCAATTCAAATTAGACAGTCATCCATTTTTCTGGACTGGTTAGCAACCTGCATGGTAACAGTCTTTGCTGCAGAGTAAAAATAAAACATTTTATGATGTGTGTTGCACTTATTTAAGCACAACTTCTCACTAATTTAAATAGAAACAAATAGTTCAGAAATAATTCTGACTCGTCTCTCCGTTCCTAAGCATCCTTTGTGGATGTATTTGAAATTCATCAAACAAAGATGTGTGTACTGACTACTGATTAGAGTACATGAGTTTACTCAAAGACGGGATAGTCTTATATATCGCAAACTAATTATACTTCTTCCAATAGTAATCATGCCAGTGAGTCATCTTATTTAAAAAGTTCTGATGAATTGCAAAGCCTTGTTTGTTCTGGAAAAAAGTTAAATCTGACAACATAAAGCTTTGCATGTCTTTTTCCTAATTCATTACAGGAAGTTTCAAAGTTCAAGCAGATGCCAATCGCAATGCAAACCACAGGTCGTTTTCCTTTTTAAAGCTAAAGCAGCGAAGGAAAGAATTTTCTCATGTTGAATGAATAAAATGCATCCTGTCGACACCTGAACACTTCACTCTGTATATGCATGGATAAGTCATCAATGATTTATGGGGGAAATCTTTAAAAGGAGGAAAGCACGACTTTTACTTGAAACCGCCCTTCCTGCTGACAGCGCCATTTAGTCTGTGCATCAAAAGGTTATTGTTTTGCTGGAAAACAAAGTCACATAGGAGCAACAGCTAGCTTTTTTTTTCTTTTTATTGCAGGAGAGTTCAGTTTTGAACTTGCAAATACTAGAGATCCTCTCACGAAGGAGGAAATCAGAAATGCCATTGATCTGGCCTTTCGGTTCCTCTGAGAACATAATTTGTCAAACAAAGGTTACAAACCAGATGAGAACTACAATCTGTTCTATCATGTGATGCCAGCTAGAGAGAAAGTCCCTGGGGCTGAATGTTACTTCACTGAACTATTCGCTCTTGGCCAGACTGCTGTGTGCCCAGGTAGCACTGCCATTTGTCACTGTCATCAGCTGCTACTGTAGCCTCTCTCGTGAAGAAGAAAAAAAGAAAAATAGCGCATAGATGGAGCAATTAACGGTAGCTGTTGTCAGTGGTTAATAGTTGTGAACTCTGCAGCAGCATCGTGTGTGACAGAGGAGTCTTCATCAGTGCCTTTAAGATAAGCTCAGTAGGTTAGATCATCATCAAGATAGTAATCCCGAGTCACAAAATGGTGCATATTAAAGTTTGATCTTGCTCTATATAAATGCATACAAGCAGAGAACAGATAAGCAGTAAAAAGAGACTGAGTGTCTAATGAGGCACAGTGAAGTTGTTTTGCGTGATCGCATAGATTTCCAAAACCATTAGGTCCTCATTCAAAGATGCACAAAGAAACCAAGTGCTGCCCAGAAACCGTCGGTATTTTGGCCTGGCCACCAGCAACCAGCCAGCTGGAAACTAACACATTTCAATATGTGCACTCGACTTTGTATCCGTCTTTATGGTTGGATTGAATAAATCTATATATCTGTGAATAAATGGGATTTTTTTTCCTTTGCTTTGTAAGGCATTTGTTTGGAGTCAGGGCTATAATAAAATAAAGTAAGATGTATTTTAATTTCTCCGTAGGTTGTTTATGAGGGTTTATATCAGACCAGTTTGTTAGTAAAACAAAGACAGTGTAACCATGGTTATTAAAACAGGTGTGGGTATTTTTGTTTCAATTGTAGATAACAACTGGACCATGTCTGTTGTCTGGTAACTTTAGCTACACTCCTTATTATTCAGGTCCAAGCCCTTTAATCAACTTTGCCTCTCAATCTCCTGAAGCAAACATTTCATGGCCCACTGGGAACCTTTAACAGGCCCGTTTAAGTTTTACTAAGAGTGTAAATCCCATTACTTTGTTACAACTGCACAAAATACAATCATTTGACTTTTATTCTGAAGGCCATTAGTGCTTTTTTAACATCATCAGTGTGCATGCAGACCTTTTCCTGGTTTTGTCGTGGCCTGTCACATTTGGCCGCCCTTGTCTTAAAGGCCATGGTTATGTTGGTTACAGGGGAAACTTTTTCTACTGCATCACTTTTCTTCCACTGAACTCTCTATTAATATGCTTTGATGCAACAGTCTGAGAACAGTCAACATCTGAAGCAATGACCTTGTTGCCTTACAATCCACCTCTTATTTCAACAGTCTTCCCCATGGCTGTGTAAGCTCTAACAACGTAACATCAAAATTGTGTTTTAAAAAACTTTTTTTGTTTCAGCCCTTTTTGATATTTAAATTTTCAGAAATTCTGAGATGAGTTCTGGATTTCCATTTGCTTGAAAAAAAAATGCTTAAAATAGATTAGTGTGTGAAAGGAGTTTTATTTATTTATTTTTTTATGTAATTGCTGAACTAAATATTTTTGATAAGAATCAGATTTATTTGGATGCAAATATATTTGATGACAAGGAAACTAGAAAAAAAAATTGTGAATCCTGTTCTCATATTTTGTGCATCTTAAAGAGAAATCAGAATAAGTTAAAATCCGTTTTGGCATTTGAAAGCTTTACAAAAGGCTGTGTTCAAGAATATCTCAACAATCCAGCCAAGAGTGAAGAATAGGAAATACGAAACCTTCTGGACACCTTTTCATCTCTGAATCTAAAGTTCCTCAAATACAGAAGCAGGGTCACTGCTTTACGAAGAGCAAAAGCAGGACATCAACCTGAGGCACCGTTAAGTGATACTGAACAGAAAGGCTCGAAAAAAGGGACAATTTAGTAAGGAAAAAAAAAATCACTGATACGTAGAGAAGAAAGTCGTTTGTAAAGGTTCTTTAAATACCAGAGGCAGGATTCTGCAGCAGAAAGACTCTCTTACTCCTTCGAATTCGAGCTGCTCTACTAAAACACAAGAAGCATTTATCTATAATATCTAAGATCGTCTACTGATGCCCAATTATATATGGTGTTTATATGGAAGCTGAGGCCCCAGGACACTATTTAATGAACATATCACAAATAAGCCTAATGTGTATTCACACCGACCCGTAGTGGAGGTTTGCTTTTTTACTCTAAAGAGTCAGTGTGAGGAAAAGCAGCTTGTTTTTTCGCTGGACGGCGGTGGCCCATGTGACCGACTCCTTCTCTTCCATCTCCCAGGTTTGATGTGGATCAATTTGGACCTGATCATTTCTGGCGGCCGTGGCTGCTCTTTAATTCAGCATGGCTGAGCACTCTGTGATTAATGGCAGGTATTTAGCTGGGGGGGCGAGGGGGGGTCAATAAGCTCATGCCGGTCTCACAAATACTGAGAGACAGTCTCGTCTCTGTCCACCAGAGACGAGACTGCCTTAATCCATCAGGGTGACACCACCCAGAGGTTCCAGGGTTAACAGCAGCAGCAGCAGCGCGCAGGTGGAGAGGGCCAGACCAAAAAAAAGAAAAGAAAAGAAAAAAAAAAAACTTTGGACCTTTTGTGAGGTTGGATTTAATTTGAGCAACCTTGCTGGAGAGCTGCAACATCAAGCTTTTGAAAAGCTTCCAATTATGTGCTTTTTCAGGGAAGCAGAGAGAGTCGAACAGAAAGGGGCAGAGAGTGCTCTGAATGCTTAGAGGGTGGAAAGTGTACATCCACATTTGAGTACTCGAGGGAAATGCAATCCTCAAGGAAGAAAGGCGAGATAAACGCCTCGGTCCAGACAGATCAGCTCACATCTGATCTCTGCAATTGAACCCACCGGAGAACAACTAATGTCTTTTAAGTGGTGAGATTATAAATCACATAAGAATGCAAGTATTATTACGTAAATGTACTGATGCCCTTATCCATCACCATTTGCTCTATGACTTTTTTAATTTCCTTCTCACCCTGTCTTCTGCAGGCCCCATAATGAAAGGCTAGCCTCTTCAGGAACATGTGCAGAGAAATTGTGAAACTCGTGTTTGTATATCTAAAAAAAAAAAAAAAAAAAAAAAAATTTTGGCGTTTTTATTGAGGAAAAAAATGAGATTTTTCTCTAAAATTAGGNAAGAGTAAGATGAAGAAGCTGACCAGTTACCAATGTTTGCAGTTTTAAAATGTGCCAAGTCTAAAAATGATCATTTACATTTTTTTCCTTTAGAGAATCACACTGGTATTCTTTGTTAAATGTTACTAAGAAAGTTGATAAACTGAACTTGGAAAATTGTTTCAAGACTTAAAACAATAAATGAGCTGCAACGAATTAAGTTTTAAGTTGCACAGGGGAGGCACGTTTTTATCTTAATATCTAGCTTCACTTCTAGCAGCGGTTAATGAAAACACAGCTAAAAAATGAAAGTCCTCCTGCTTCTTGCACCGTTCCTCTAGTTGAAAAATATCGCTACGGGCAACTACTTTGATTCCTGAGGTTTATCAGATTGACTTTGTCATGACTTAAAAATCTTTGTAACGCTGAATGCGGATGCTGAAATCACGTGAAGATTCAGCTCAATGGAAGCACGTCGGCTGAATGAGCGTCGTCCACAAACTCTTTGTATTTACTGAAGCTACTGCATAGCTCAGTGCAGCACTTCGCCTAACGAGGAGGCGCATCTGTGTCTGTGGTTTACAGCTGTCATTACAAGACTCATTAAAAAGCAACACTTCCAAAAGTGTCACCCACATCCACCTAATAGGCTGCTGCGGTTCGAAAGAAATACGCTACTGCACTTAAGTCTTACAGAAAGTCTGACAATAAAACAGGTAACAAAATGACATTTTAGGCTGTATGTCCATGTGATTGATAAGATTACACCTTTTAAAAGGACAGTGGCCCGAGAGACGGCGCTTCTTCTTTTTTTTTTTTTACTGTAAATTCTGATAAATGTCTAATAAACTATCATTCACGAGTTGCAAAGCGACTCACTGTAAGTAACACTCACAAGATTCAAAGATCGTTTTCTTACCTGTGTCTCATCTTCCTTATTATTATTAAAGTCTTTTGTTGGGAGTAAAACCATTTTGCATTTGTTTTTGAGTGTGCATGTTTGCAGAAATGAGAAGAAAAACATACATCAGCGGACTTTTTTTTTTTTTTGCGATCGCTCTTACTTGCAACATCAGGATAAATGTGCGAAGGAACAGCAACGAGCACGTTCTCATGTGATGGGTTACGGAAGTGAAGGAACATGGATACAATTTTCATTTCATTATTGAATTAGTCATGCAACTCTCGTCTGCAACAATCACATCAGTGGGCTCTGACGGGGCCGCTCAGCTCAGTGTGGAAGCTTTAATGCGTGTTGTGAGGAGAGACGCCCTCAGGAGTGTATGACACCGTTTAAAGTTTAAGCGGAAAGGTCGACCCGGGTTGAGGTCGTGTACATGACCGCTGGCCATAAAGAGGAAAGCAGCTCTGATCTCGCTTATCTAAAGTCATGAGTTTGACGTTCAGCCAGCTCTGACCACCCACACATCTATCTGCATAAAAAGTGAGGAGATATGGAGAGCATCTTTAGGGAAAAATGAAAGTGAACTACTGTAAAGCTGCTGCTGCTGAGAGCAGCACCGTGATATCATTCACAGTCACATTCTTGGTTATTCTGAAATTCAGCTCTTGTTTTATGTCAAAAATATTTTCTTGTTTTTAAAGATTAAAATAATATCAAGCTTAACCTTTGATAGACGCCTGGCAAACAACTACAATCCAATTATTTTTTAATTGGTTATCATTATTTGAGTTTCTATTGTTGATTAAAGTTATACAGGTACATCTCCATAAATAAAATAGTTATGTTTTTCCAATAAGGCAATATAAAACGCACGGCTTACGCAAAGCGATATTGTGAACATTCTGTTGTTTGCCAATGTATTGTTACCATGTGAGTTCGTCTTCTGCAGCTCAGAAACACTATGCAGAAAGACCTCAGCATTACTTCCTCCTTGTATCCTGCCAAACTTCATTTTCTGTTCCCCAGTTTAGTAATAAGGAAGATTTTGTTCAAGTGACATCATGACCAAATGGGTCACACATTGTGCTCATGCAGAAATGACTGCCAACCAGACAGCTAGAATTAAACCTCAGCCAAATGCTGCTTGCAGGCACAAACTTCAGCTGGTTTATTGTTCCTCTGACAGAAGCGCAGAAGAAGAAGAAAAAGAAGAAGAAGAAGAAGAAGAAGAAGAAGAAGAAGAAGAAGAAGAAGAAGAAGAAGACGAAGACGAAGAAGAGAGCGTGGCATATCAGACCTTAGGAGAACACATTAAACTGTCTGTATTACTTATATGTGAAAAACACAGCAGAGAAAAAATACAACAAACAAAACCTAGATTTCTAAAATAAAAATCATCACTTTTATTTTCCAACTGCCTTTATGGTCCAATTTACCAAGAAATTGTTAATTCTCTTGCCGCCCTTCCTTATTAAAATCAGTCTTGTCAATTATTTTTTGTGTTAAATATTTTGTCCAAACTCACAAATATTCCAGAGTTTCAATTATCTCAGGAAATTGAATGTAGGCAGCCAAAACAGAGCATGTCCACAGACAGAAGAAACACGGACATCAGAGTATGAGATAAACCTCTGACTGGTCTAAAAGCTTCTAAGCACTCACTCGAAATGTATCACTCACTTTCGTTGTCAGTAGGCATAATTGGGCAGCGATATCACTGCTCCAGCTGAAAAAAAAAAAAACCCACACCGCCTCCAGAGAGGTGACAATTGTATTCTAATCCGCTGCCACTGTCAGTCTGTCCACAGCAGCAAATTAGACGGGGTTAAAACCAGACAGTCAGCAGACAGAGCAAATTCTCCAAACTCAAGGAAGACCCAGGCGGGTAACGTTCTCCTGAGCAAAACCTGCTTGCTGCGAGACTGCAGACAAAGCGTTTGGTTCGCAGAGAAATCTCACACATGCACAGACAAAGACGGGTAAACACAAGCAGAACACATCACACGGGCACAGATCTCCAGCTTTCACAGAACAAGATGTGTAACAGTTTCAGGTGAAAATAGAAAATGTGGGCGAAAAAAAAAAAAAAGAAATAAAAGGATATAGATGCCAGTCAGAAAACAGAAACGACAGCCCAGAACTGAATATTTCACCATGAAGTTCCCAGTTTGAAGATGAAAAAGTGCAGCGAGGTCTTCAATTTATGGTGACAACTGAAGAGGCTGACTTTTATTTTCCTCCAGACAAAACCAGACTACTGCAGACAATACTGGCAGGTACCATAATAAAGTGATGTTTTAAAATGTTTTTTTTTTTGTTAGCATAACATCTGCCTTTGAAAGAGCTTTGAACAAAACACTTGCCACCTTCAAGATTTTTCTCATTTTTCATTTATTGTCTCACTTGAATGCTTCAGGTCATTAGACCAATTTAAATATCCAACAAATTTAACCCGATAAATTATAAAATGCAAATTTCAACTGAAGATTTATTTGTACAAAAACAATTAAACTATGTAAATCAGCCAATTAAAAAGTAAAACCCCCTGCTAAATTACAAAATAATTGTGATTTTGCTTAAAGATGAGTTCACTAGTTACGCAGTCCGATTACTGTCAGACCTACAGAATCAAGAAATGCCTTCAACAGGACCTGGCTGACAACACGAAGTAGGGTAAAATATCTCAGAAAGTAACATAGCATTCCCCAAACTAAAATAATTTTAAACCCAACAAGAAACAAAGTAATAAGCGTCTATTGATCTAGAGAGAGTCACAAAGCCATTTCTATGGTTTAGATCTCCAGTCAAACAAACTGAAAGGTGCAGAGGTGAACTTTCACAGCTGTAGTCAGCCAATAAAAAAAAAAAAAAAAACCTCCAAGAGTAATTCTCCCCTTGACATCAGTTTTGTGATTAAATTAACATTTTTTAAGTAGAACTGTTTATTTTCGCCTGCTGGCCTTCTGCCTACATTTGGAAACTTCTCTTTGCCGTTATATGACACGATAAATCTTTGTCCATGAAATCACCATGTACACATATTCAATAAATTCTGATGAGTTTGCCCGATTAAAAGTATCTTTTAAAAATAACACTTAAGCAGTAACTGAACATATTTTTCAATGACCCCACATTTCTATAGTAAATATATTTTCTTTATTAAAATCATATTTTCACCAGCTATCAGCTGAAAATCAGCAGAGGCTTCAACAATCTTCACTTTGTGAATTCAGCTACTGAAATAAATTAACTTTTCAATATTATTCTAACTCATTGAATGGGTCTGTATGTGTTAGCATATTATTAAAAACTCACATGATGCGTTACAGTTTATGTACCGAGAACTCATCCATCACTCCTCAACTCCACGTTTGATTTCAACACCAATTCTTCCAAATAATCTCTCTCTGATAATTTATGACCTCTCTCTGAGCGACAGATGGTCATTTTTCACCTACAGCAAGCCAGTCTGGTTTGCAGGATCATGACGCAACACCTAGTCGACTGGTTGCACTCTGTGTCTGGGCCGTCACGTTTTCAGCACACTCCTGCTGCGCCTAATTCTCAAGTTGCCTGCAGATCTGCCAGTTGGGCCCAACTGTCACTCAGATGGACAGTAATGACTCTGCCAGGCTAAATCCTGCACAATGACTATTCTTAAGGGAGGCTGCAATTCAAATTAGACAGTCATCCATTTTTCTGGACTGGTTAGCAACCTGCATGGTAACAGTCTTTGCTGCAGAGTAAAAATAAAACATTTTATGATGTGTGTTGCACTTATTTAAGCACAACTTCTCACTAATTTAAATAGAAACAAATAGTTCAGAAATAATTCTGACTCGTCTCTCCGTTCCTAAGCATCCTTTGTGGATGTATTTGAAATTCATCAAACAAAGATGTGTGTACTGACTACTGATTAGAGTACATGAGTTTACTCAAAGACGGGATAGTCTTATATATCGCAAACTAATTATACTTCTTCCAATAGTAATCATGCCAGTGAGTCATCTTATTTAAAAAGTTCTGATGAATTGCAAAGCCTTGTTTGTTCTGGAAAAAAGTTAAATCTGACAACATAAAGCTTTGCATGTCTTTTTCCTAATTCATTACAGGAAGTTTCAAAGTTCAAGCAGATGCCAATCGCAATGCAAACCACAGGTCGTTTTCCTTTTTAAAGCTAAAGCAGCGAAGGAAAGAATTTTCTCATGTTGAATGAATAAAATGCATCCTGTCGACACCTGAACACTTCACTCTGTATATGCATGGATAAGTCATCAATGATTTATGGGGGAAATCTTTAAAAGGAGGAAAGCACGACTTTTACTTGAAACCGCCCTTCCTGCTGACAGCGCCATTTAGTCTGTGCATCAAAAGGTTATTGTTTTGCTGGAAAACAAAGTCACATAGGAGCAACAGCTAGCTTTTTTTTTCTTTTTATTGCAGGAGAGTTCAGTTTTGAACTTGCAAATACTAGAGATCCTCTCACGAAGGAGGAAATCAGAAATGCCATTGATCTGGCCTTTCGGTTCCTCTGAGAACATAATTTGTCAAACAAAGGTTACAAACCAGATGAGAACTACAATCTGTTCTATCATGTGATGCCAGCTAGAGAGAAAGTCCCTGGGGCTGAATGTTACTTCACTGAACTATTCGCTCTTGGCCAGACTGCTGTGTGCCCAGGTAGCACTGCCATTTGTCACTGTCATCAGCTGCTACTGTAGCCTCTCTCGTGAAGAAGAAAAAAAGAAAAATAGCGCATAGATGGAGCAATTAACGGTAGCTGTTGTCAGTGGTTAATAGTTGTGAACTCTGCAGCAGCATCGTGTGTGACAGAGGAGTCTTCATCAGTGCCTTTAAGATAAGCTCAGTAGGTTAGATCATCATCAAGATAGTAATCCCGAGTCACAAAATGGTGCATATTAAAGTTTGATCTTGCTCTATATAAATGCATACAAGCAGAGAACAGATAAGCAGTAAAAAGAGACTGAGTGTCTAATGAGGCACAGTGAAGTTGTTTTGCGTGATCGCATAGATTTCCAAAACCATTAGGTCCTCATTCAAAGATGCACAAAGAAACCAAGTGCTGCCCAGAAACCGTCGGTATTTTGGCCTGGCCACCAGCAACCAGCCAGCTGGAAACTAACACATTTCAATATGTGCACTCGACTTTGTATCCGTCTTTATGGTTGGATTGAATAAATCTATATATCTGTGAATAAATGGGATTTTTTTTCCTTTGCTTTGTAAGGCATTTGTTTGGAGTCAGGGCTATAATAAAATAAAGTAAGATGTATTTTAATTTCTCCGTAGGTTGTTTATGAGGGTTTATATCAGACCAGTTTGTTAGTAAAACAAAGACAGTGTAACCATGGTTATTAAAACAGGTGTGGGTATTTTTGTTTCAATTGTAGATAACAACTGGACCATGTCTGTTGTCTGGTAACTTTAGCTACACTCCTTATTATTCAGGTCCAAGCCCTTTAATCAACTTTGCCTCTCAATCTCCTGAAGCAAACATTTCATGGCCCACTGGGAACCTTTAACAGGCCCGTTTAAGTTTTACTAAGAGTGTAAATCCCATTACTTTGTTACAACTGCACAAAATACAATCATTTGACTTTTATTCTGAAGGCCATTAGTGCTTTTTTAACATCATCAGTGTGCATGCAGACCTTTTCCTGGTTTTGTCGTGGCCTGTCACATTTGGCCGCCCTTGTCTTAAAGGCCATGGTTATGTTGGTTACAGGGGAAACTTTTTCTACTGCATCACTTTTCTTCCACTGAACTCTCTATTAATATGCTTTGATGCAACAGTCTGAGAACAGTCAACATCTGAAGCAATGACCTTGTTGCCTTACAATCCACCTCTTATTTCAACAGTCTTCCCCATGGCTGTGTAAGCTCTAACAACGTAACATCAAAATTGTGTTTTAAAAAACTTTTTTTGTTTCAGCCCTTTTTGATATTTAAATTTTCAGAAATTCTGAGATGAGTTCTGGATTTCCATTTGCTTGAAAAAAAAATGCTTAAAATAGATTAGTGTGTGAAAGGAGTTTTATTTATTTATTTTTTTATGTAATTGCTGAACTAAATATTTTTGATAAGAATCAGATTTATTTGGATGCAAATATATTTGATGACAAGGAAACTAGAAAAAAAAATTGTGAATCCTGTTCTCATATTTTGTGCATCTTAAAGAGAAATCAGAATAAGTTAAAATCCGTTTTGGCATTTGAAAGCTTTACAAAAGGCTGTGTTCAAGAATATCTCAACAATCCAGCCAAGAGTGAAGAATAGGAAATACGAAACCTTCTGGACACCTTTTCATCTCTGAATCTAAAGTTCCTCAAATACAGAAGCAGGGTCACTGCTTTACGAAGAGCAAAAGCAGGACATCAACCTGAGGCACCGTTAAGTGATACTGAACAGAAAGGCTCGAAAAAAGGGACAATTTAGTAAGGAAAAAAAAAATCACTGATACGTAGAGAAGAAAGTCGTTTGTAAAGGTTCTTTAAATACCAGAGGCAGGATTCTGCAGCAGAAAGACTCTCTTACTCCTTCGAATTCGAGCTGCTCTACTAAAACACAAGAAGCATTTATCTATAATATCTAAGATCGTCTACTGATGCCCAATTATATATGGTGTTTATATGGAAGCTGAGGCCCCAGGACACTATTTAATGAACATATCACAAATAAGCCTAATGTGTATTCACACCGACCCGTAGTGGAGGTTTGCTTTTTTACTCTAAAGAGTCAGTGTGAGGAAAAGCAGCTTGTTTTTTCGCTGGACGGCGGTGGCCCATGTGACCGACTCCTTCTCTTCCATCTCCCAGGTTTGATGTGGATCAATTTGGACCTGATCATTTCTGGCGGCCGTGGCTGCTCTTTAATTCAGCATGGCTGAGCACTCTGTGATTAATGGCAGGTATTTAGCTGGGGGGGCGAGGGGGGGTCAATAAGCTCATGCCGGTCTCACAAATACTGAGAGACAGTCTCGTCTCTGTCCACCAGAGACGAGACTGCCTTAATCCATCAGGGTGACACCACCCAGAGGTTCCAGGGTTAACAGCAGCAGCAGCAGCGCGCAGGTGGAGAGGGCCAGACCAAAAAAAAGAAAAGAAAAGAAAAAAAAAAAACTTTGGACCTTTTGTGAGGTTGGATTTAATTTGAGCAACCTTGCTGGAGAGCTGCAACATCAAGCTTTTGAAAAGCTTCCAATTATGTGCTTTTTCAGGGAAGCAGAGAGAGTCGAACAGAAAGGGGCAGAGAGTGCTCTGAATGCTTAGAGGGTGGAAAGTGTACATCCACATTTGAGTACTCGAGGGAAATGCAATCCTCAAGGAAGAAAGGCGAGATAAACGCCTCGGTCCAGACAGATCAGCTCACATCTGATCTCTGCAATTGAACCCACCGGAGAACAACTAATGTCTTTTAAGTGGTGAGATTATAAATCACATAAGAATGCAAGTATTATTACGTAAATGTACTGATGCCCTTATCCATCACCATTTGCTCTATGACTTTTTTAATTTCCTTCTCACCCTGTCTTCTGCAGGCCCCATAATGAAAGGCTAGCCTCTTCAGGAACATGTGCAGAGAAATTGTGAAACTCGTGTTTGTATATCTAAAAAAAAAAAAAAAAAAAAAAAAATTTTGGCGTTTTTATTGAGGAAAAAAATGAGATTTTTCTCTAAAATTAGG
>NW_015113490.1:0-9374 GCF_001443285.1 Poecilia latipinna
ATGTAACCTTACCATCTAAGACAGTAACTGCTGCAGAAAGTGATGAAGCAAAATATTTGGTAAAGGGTAAGTTTTTTTTCTGGCCTCTTTATTTGATTAATTGTACAAAATATTCAACTACATCAACAATCAAATTTAAAAGTTAAATATGGAATGAACAATATGTGTCATGGAACCTTTGTTATTTCGGTGGAATAAAATTGTAACACCAACTTGAACTTTCAAGACATAAAGGAGAAATAATCTAAAACATGAAGCCACTGCTAGCATTTGAGTTGCTGTAACAGTTTGTCCCCTGCCGTATTTCCCACTATAGCAGACATTAGGTAGCCATTATGTCCTTCCACATGGATAGTAGATTTATAGTATTTAAGACTAAAAGCATGCACATAATGGGTACTGAGAAAATAGTATTCCCTTTGTCTCTAAAAGGCAGCAGATTGAATTGTTTCACCAGGCCGGCCTCGCTGCTATAAGGTATTTTCCAATTTCTATGCTAAATTGCACAGGCCAGACCAAGAAACAGAAGATGACACACATAAAAGAGAACATCCACACAAACATGTGTTTGTTTAAGATGATAACCACTGAGAATAAGGTTCAAAACGAATTGCTTTTTGTATTCAGTGGAGGTGTTTACTGTGCCCCCCGGTGTATGGTGCATGCAAGTCTCAGGGCATCAGTGTATTTTCTACCGCATTCTAAAATATACTACAAATCTCCTCAAAAATGTTGCACACTCTTACGTTTTGATTCATTAAGTGCACTGCAGACATTTAAACATGATTATCAATGAAAATTGATAATCATGGGAATATGATTGGGAATATCGATGAACATTTTGGAACACGTCTTACACATATTATAAGTTTCAGCATTTACTCTTAAGTTTTCATCTACGAACTAGTAAAATCCCAATTAAACTTGAACCTAGTTATTAAAAGCTGTTATTTCATAACCTTAAATTCCTACAAATGCTGTAAGAAAACTCTAGGACAGTGTGGCATTCTTTTATCTGGATTGAATGGGTCATCTCCAGTTTGACATTCAGAGAACCAGTAGATGGCATTAGCAAGTCAATAGAGTAGTGACTGAATGCAGGTGAACACTGAAGGGAACCGTTGAAGCAGAAAAATAAACAAGGGAGGTTACAGTGTATATATGTTTACAGTAATCCAAATTAATTCCATATGAAAGATTTTTTTCTTTGTTGGATTCATTGTGTAAATTTTACTATGACAACAATTTAGGGTTAAATCTGACATGTACAATAAAGGCTTATACTTCAGTAGACATGTATTGGAGGCTTTTGGGTAGTTATATGTGTAAACAACAAAATAACTATTTAGATTACAACTATATAGATTAAAATCCTTCATGTTTGGTTCATCGTAGGGCAAATTTTACACAATACTCATTGTTGTCAGATATAATCTACAATCTCTTCTTGAGCCAGACTGCAGAAAAAAAAAAAAAAAAACAGACAAATCCTATCCAACAAGAACAGACCCACAAAATGAATTACATCCAAAGCACCATCAAAAAACCCAAGAGGGACGTTGGCCAACAAAGCATTATTTACAGCAGCTCTGTTCCTTACTAGCAATAACAACGTGGTCCAAAAATGTTTTCTGTCAGCTATTTTGTTGAAAATATTTTAATGAGATTATGGTGTCCATGATGGTCCATCCCTTGACATAGCAGAGCGTTGTGAATTCCAGACGTTTGATTTCCAAAGAAATGATAGAATTATAGTTTTTATTTCAAACTATCTCTAGCTTCCTCAGTTTTGAACCCACATAACTTATGTCTTCTTTAACGGACCAGCAATACATGAAAAGACAGAAAACATGTAAATACTATTTTTTATTATAGAATGACTATATATTTATATACGTACATAATATAAATAAATGAAATCTGCGGTCAGTTTTCATTTAAGACTTCTGTTTGGTTTGTTCTGCAGACATATTTTTAAATTGGTAAAAGTGTTCTGTTAAAATCTTTTAAAAATCAGTTGTGGTGCATCACAACTACAACAGTAGATTTTATTAAAATGACTTGAGCCAGTGGCTGACTGTATGCTCTGCCATTCTCTTATGAATCTCCATATGCATTTTTTGTAATTCTATATGAGCCTGGGGCTTCCCCGTTCACACAGTATGCCATCTCATGTAATTACAAAGCCCACCTCTTCTGTGACAGTGCAATCATAACAAAAGATACAGACAGTGAAGGAACAACATCCTGCGGAGATAAAATGAGTTTATAGCAGAGATCCATTAGGAGGGCTGTAAACATGCCCTTGAGCCATGGACGCATTCATATCCACTGACTCTTCTCCAAACAATGGCACATCAAGGGGTGGCTCCACTGCAACCCTCCCCTCCCCTTACAGTCGTATTCAGTTCAGTTCATACAAACCTTACAGTCACCCATTTCAATCAAAACCTAAATGTAGAACCCTGTAAATGCATATAAATAGAAAGCAATGCAAAGCCTTAACTCTACTTGAGTTATCACAAAGAGGACTAAATTGGTGTGGCCAATGGCCACCCGTATAAATATTTTCTAGGTTGCCACTGTCTGGCCATTAACGGACTTCCTGGTATGTGATTTTAAGGCTTGCTAGCCACTGCAAAGTCTGCTTTTGCCATCCTAAATGTATAGGGTGAGAAAATTCAAATAATAGATGCCGATCTAAACAGAGCACAAGCAGGCTCTTTAAATATTAAGTGCAACCCTGTGAGTAGGTTTGGGTTTAAGTTACTTTGGTTTTATTTGATTTTTGAAAAAGCTTGCTGATGCTGTAACATCTTTATATTTAATCTGAAATCAAGGTGTAGACTGCTTTAAGGTTGTTCTTGCATCATGCTGTGTGTGTTGAATTAATTATATCTTCAGTTTCTCTAAAGGCGTACAAATACCATCAAGAAGGACCTTGACTGTTTGCAGAGAGTTCAGAATGCTGTTGCAAGGATTTTAACCAACACACAGTACATAACTTCAGTTTTAATCTCTTTGCATTGGCTATTGGTACATTTTAAAATTTTAGTGCATTGCTTTCTTTTAGAGCCCTGTGTGGTCAAGCCCCAGTCTATATCGCTGACCTTCTTGAGCCCTTCTCCTTTTCTCTGAGATCTTGAAATCAAAGACTGTTAATGTTATGTTATGACCTGATGGCATAAAGCCTTTAGGGCTGTGGCCCCGAGACTTTGTGCTGCCTTTATTCTCTTAATACTTTTCAAAAGCAGCTGAAAACACATTTGTTCAAATTAGCTTCTAACTAGTTTTATTTGTGCCACATTTACTGTTTTTTCTCTTCTTTTGTATTTTATCTTGTGTGTTTTTATGTCTTATATTTTGTGAAGCACTTTAAGGTTTCTGACCTGAAAATGGTGCTATTTAATTAAAGTATACTTACTTATTTACTTACTTCAGCAATGAGAAAGATTTTGTATTCAGATGACTAAACCTAACATTTCCGTGATGGACCCGTGTTTCTTTGACTGTGTGACAGTTGAAAGATATTTGCTGCAACTTTTCTTAGCTTTCAGAGCAAATATCAGTGTATCCCAGCTGAGAAGGCATTACAGGCTGTTGATTTGAGCAGCACTTGGGACTCGCTACCATAATCTGCATCTGTTCTTAGGTGTGTTGTACAGGTGGCTGTTAAGGAGAGGCAGACAGGGGAATTTGCTTAATTAAGCAGGGTAAACAGCAGATAACTGCAAGACATTCTGTTGGGACCAGGCAAGCATCAGACTCAGAACATCATCGAAACACTTCAGTAACACAAACAGTCACTTTTGTCCTGTTTTTATGTTGTTGCGTTTTTCCTAATTTTGTTAAATGAAAATGTGTTTGCAGATTGTCATTGTTGGGGTTAATAGTTCCTCAGAGACCTATTGTGAGGAAGTGAGCAGTCATACATGACCAGATCCCATTCATGGAGTTCAGGGAATAGTTGTTTTGTTAACAGTAATGACAATGCATGCCACACAGATGGCAAAAATAATTGTATACACCAAGAGGATGCCACTAACTGAGCAAAATATACTAGTTTGTAGAAGATTGGATATACATTAAATATATATGTATAGCCTAAGCTCACCTGAAAATACCATAAGAGTGCCGAGGTACACACCCTGCACCTTTACACAACTTCTGCTGTTATCACAACAAACTCCAGTGTATCTTATTGGGAATATATCCGACACACCAACACAAAATTGTGCATAATTTTTAGGTTAAAAGGTAAATGATACATGATAATTAAATCTGTTTTACAGATAGCAATATGGAAAGTCTGATATACATTTGTATTCACCCCTCTATATAAAGTGAACTCTATAAAGTTCACTTTATATAGAAGTTTAAAAATAACAAATGGAAGCACCTATATCAAAATATATTTGAAGTTCTGACTACAAACAAAACTAAAGTGAAAACAAATTACTGGTGAGATGCGGATCCAACTATGTGCGGCTCAGCATCACAACAGGACACAGCAAATGTGGGAGAAAGTTTTGCTCAGACAGCAAAGTTGAATTTTTAGCCCCAGATCCAAAAACTGGACACTTGTTTGCACATACATATGAACATGCTACACTTCAGTAGCTGGTCATCTTTTACTTTATTTCAGACAAAATATTTGATACATATAAAAACAAGTAACTCTGCCTGACCAAGGCAGCGGTGTGGCAAGACAGTCTTTGAAATCTTCGTGCACAAAGAGAGGATGTAGATTTTTTTTTTCTATAAAGAAATAATCAGCAACTGACTAAATATTATCTATATTATTTATACATCCTGTACATGCCACAGTTCTGGTTGTCTCTGTGTACCAAATAAATATCCTGCTGCTTCATACATCAACATTTTTTTTTTGATATAATATTGCCGGGTGTATTAATTTAAGACCCAGGTACCAAATACATGGCCCACCACTGCTATCCTTACACTGAAACATGGTGACCGCATTGTACTGTGACAGGGAAGGTGGTCAGACTGAAAGGGAAAATGGATTGGAGGAAACCCTGTTAGGGGCTGCAAAAGCCTTGTGCTTTTGCAGCCCCTAACAGCAGGACAGTGAAATCAAGAGGAAAAGCTGAAAACTGGTATTCACAAATGCTCTACAAGAAAGATTGCTAAAAAATTCTGTCTTTTTATCAGCTAGACTGGTGGAGCTGTACCCCAAGGACTTGCATCTGTAATGCAATAGAAGGTGACTGTACAAAATATTGAATCAGGGAAGGTTGAATACAAACTTGTGTTATACAAATCAGGATTTTAGTTGGTGAAAAACTAAAACATTTTCCTTCCACTTTAACGACAAAAGATCCAATAGAATACTTCTGGATTTATAGATGTAACTTGTCAAAATATAATAAGTTAAAAGAGACCTAAAGCTTTGGCAAGATCACTGAAAATATAGTTGTTTTTTTAAATTAAGTTTGAAAACCATGGGTATGTTGCAAGTAATGACAAAGTACAGTTGCTCTGTGGGTTTCAAGTAAAGCAACCATATTTAATCGGTGCTGGTTTCAAGCTTGCCGTTTGGATTTAGAGAAACAATTACAACGCGTTCAGAAAAGCAATGTTTGCTTTAAAGTACACAGCACACACAATTAGTGCTAAAATAGTGATGCTAAAGGACTACTTATGGCTGACTATGTTTTGCCCACTTTAAAATGACTAAAAGAAAAATCATGTTGATCTGTTTGCTGTGAATAAAATCAAGACTACCACAAAATAGTGAAAACATTTTATCTGTAGATATTTCCAACCTTCTAGCAAATAACTCAAGCAAGATCAAACCAGTATTTATTTATTTTTCTCTGCTGCTAGATTACTGGCTTGAATTTTCAACATCAAATGAGCTTTTAAAAATATCAACACACTGATTGTGGAAGGAAGGGAGAAGGTCCAATGAAAGGGGTGATAGGCAAGCATGTAGCTGAGGTTCAATGTTTGGGTTGGTGCAGAAATGCTTCATGGATTACAGCTATGCAGTAAACCTCAGAGTCAAATAGCCTTGAAGTTGAATAGTGTTTTCATCAATTTATTTTTCAAAAAGTTAAAGGCTCCTATCATTGCTGTGAGACCTAATCAAATATAAGAAAAAAACTGTAGGCACATGCTTTCTGTCAAAGTGTTAGGAGTATTGTCAAATGCATATTGGGAATTTAAAATTTTTTTTTTTAAATAGCACTGTACTTTGCAGTGTAATCTGGTTGGTGCGCACACTTTATTGAAGCACTTTTAAATTTCAGTTAAGCGTTCAGTGTTTTGGAGACCACGCCCACCATCAGTTTGTAAGTCTAATTAATCTGAAAGAAAAATTACAAAAAATTGTCAGGGCTTTTCACAATTCACAGACAGGTCACAAACGATCATAATAACCCCACAGTTAAAAAAAAAAAAAAAATGTGTCTGGAAAAATCCGGCAGAAAAACATACTGAAAACATTGAAGAAAAATATGCAAAAAAGATTAGTACAACAGCTAAATTTTGAAAGCTTGATGTTTCTTTATATCTGATAAAGAAGCAGTATTGAAACTACTGGCTCTGCTAAACAGGCTTCTGTTTTTAAGGCGTAACTTTGTGTTGTACTTTGTGAATTTAAAGGAACTGATAGAACTGTTTTTTCACTGTCTGGACTTTAGCTCTGACTTTATTTTGTTAGTCTAGTTACTTCAGTGCACTTTGACAAATTAACTTTCTGTTTTACCATCACTGTTGATCCAATTTGGGATAGCCTGAGCTCTGTTTAATGATTGTTTTGTTTCTGGTTTTCATGTTTTAGATTGTGGACCACCTCTGGCCCAGATCCATAATCCAGACTCACACCAGTAATGGAAAATTGGAACGGGCCAGATAACTTTTGCTATCGGGGTAAAGAGAATTCTGCACACTATTGTGTAGACACACGTTTCTCCAGAGTACAGATGGATTCTTTAGCAGAGGAAAGAGAGTGGCAGGACAAGAAAATAACTACACATGTCGATGCCAACAGGCATACATCTTTATTGCAATGCAAAAGCTATTGAGGCATCTTGGTTGTTCTGCCTTTAACGACCTGTAGGGGCAGAGGGATCAGTCTGTATATGCAACTAAATTACCAAAGTTTCAAAGATTTGAATGCATAGTTTATATAACTTGAATGTTGTTGGAAGTCAATTGAGTAGGATGAGCAGAGACACCGCTTTGTGATCGTTTATTGCATAATGCGGCACGATTATTACGTTGAAATTACAAAATAACATTTTGCATTCTTTGCATTTTATTTAAGTTTTATTTAGAGACAGAGCTGAGAATCATTCTATTATTTGTCTGTTATTATTATTTCTAATATTCTGTCATGCCTTTTCTGGGCACAGGTGCCGATCAAACTTGAGCTTGGACTGAAGGAGATATTTTTTTTTTTTTTCAAGAGCAAATTTGTTGCACATTTTTAGTCAATTTTAATTACAGTAATTGAGCCTGATTCTTTCGGTGGGCGGAGCTACAAGCCTTAGCTGGCGCCACATGATGGTCTTCATTGTAACATGTGTACACAATGATGCTGATCGCTGCTGATCATTCATCCTTTCCTTATCACTTTCTGGACACAAAAAGTGATAAGGAAGACCACTGTGAATGCGCTCACCAGACTGTGAAATGAAAGTCATTCATAGCCTCTCGGTCTGCATCAAAGAACAGCCTTCTAATGCACTCAATGTCCTACTTATAGCCACAGTAAAATGTGGCAATTTCGCTGCATCATCCAGGTTAAAGTTGCCTGTAATTGCGTTAAGCCAATCATACCCAATTTTTCTAGGTTTTGCTTTTCTTTCTCTGTGGTTCTCACGAGGAGAATAATGAATTAGCTTTTTCTTGATGGCAATGAGAGTACCTGAGGTGACATGGTGACCCAAATTAATACATACACAGAGAGTAAAGCGTGTGCTTTTTGTGTTAACCTGCTTTGACATGTAGTAACCGCAGCCTACAGCTTTTCTTTTTTTTTTTTTTTTAAAAAAAAGCATATTTTATTATACATTTCTAAACAAGAGAGTGGATATGCATTGTTTTAAAAACAGATAAAGCAAGGTTAACTTGAATATAAGGTTGAGACCTTTTTAGGTACAGCTCAAATTTTTTTAAGTGAAGCTCTAAAGGCTTGTTGTAGTTCATTTTCTAAACTTAATAGTGGAAGTGGTTTGGCATAAATTCTCACTAGTTGAACCACGACAATGAAGCTTGTCAGAGAGGAGGCAAGAGCACAGAGCATTTTCGCTTTTTTATAACGACTCCAAAACGTCATCGTGATTTTTGAACTTTTAAACCACTGCCATGTTTTCATTTGAGGTAATCACGAGTGCGTTGTTGCAGACATGACATGTAATAGGTTGAGCAGATGAGGATAATTACCACTAAGAAATAACAGCAAATGGCAATAATAATTAATTATGAACCCTGTCATATTTTTGTTGTTATGACTCCTAGAGGCTAAGAAAATACAAAAATAGTCTGTTCTGAAAACTATTTGAAGTATTTATTTTCCACCTGACTTGCTGACATTATTTGGGAAACCTATTAAAAAAAAAAACTGTAATAAGGATAATCCTCACCTTTCCACCGCAGACATCTTGCATGATTTAATAGATTCTGAAAGGAAAGCCTGAAAGTGGACAGAGCAACACTCATTGTAAACATAAAATTATCTTAAAGGTGCATTAAATTGTTCTTGCCTAAATCTTTAGGATGGTTTTGAGGATACAGTAGCTGGTTTATTAAACAGATATCCTCTAATTTCCGCTAATTTGTATTTATATCACATGAATACAGACATAAATTTATCTTTTATCATAAATTAAAAATTCTGAACTCTCTCTTTAATTGTAAGCCTGTTAATCAGGATTTGCTTGGAATGACATGCAGAACTTGTGTTGTGTGATTTGTGGTGTAACAACCCCAAAAGAGGCAAAGGAATTTCTCCGTTTAAAGTAAATCTGGGTGCAAAATCTGAGTCGGTCTTCTGGAAAACTCACAAACTCTCATCACCAAACTCCTGTCTTGCTTTGGGAAGATTCTTGCCCTCTTCCTGTCCTCTTTTAACTTACCACCTAAAATAAAATAAAAACCTAAAGCAGATGAGCAGAAATGACCTTTATCCAAATCTGAGGTAGCAACTGGAAAAAAATCTTGCTGCCACCTACAAATCTTTTTAGTCACTTGACAAAGTCAACCTAGCCAACACAATGCGACTTTCCCTTGTATTTTCTTTTGAATGACTTTCGTAAAAGTACACAGCTGTGGGGTGTTTTTTTTTTTTTTTTTTTTTTTTTTGCCAGGAAAAAAAAAAGAAACTTTTCAAAACAACATGGGAT
>NW_015113490.1:12490-22490 GCF_001443285.1 Poecilia latipinna
TTTTTTTTTTTTTTAATAATTTTTTTAAAAAAACACAGCGGGGGGGTTTTTTTTTTTTTTTTTTTTTTTTTTTTGGCACAGGAAAGAAAATGGCACTCTTTCAAAGCAATCTGGTATGGATTGATAACTGTAATGTGGCCCAGGTTAAGCTCTGGCTTCTCAGTAAGGCTGTGAGATTTACTGGAATTACCAGTAAGTAAATGTTACTACTGGGATAGAAGAAGGAGAATGTTGCAAGGCCTGTAAAACATGCGTTAGGAGTTTCATATAGATTAGACATACATGACCACTACTAGCAAAGCCAAAGTATTTATGGACATTTTGAAAGAGGATTAGAAAGTGAATCCCTTTGCTCAGTTTCTGTTGAAGGATTTCTCTGGGAAATTACATTTCATTCACATTTTTTTCTTCCTGCACATTACATTTTTCTGAGGACATAAAACTCGTAAACAAGCTTATAAAAGGCTTACCCTTCCCTCTTGTGTATGTTCCATGGGATTTACTTCCAGATGTAGAAGAATTTAGTGCTGTGATTATTCATAATTATCTATGTGACTTTCACTTGCAATCAGAAACTCCGAAAAGCATATTTGAAGAAATGTGTGTCGACTTGTGCTTGAGATTTTTACCGTTTAGATTTTGGAATAAGGGTTTGGATGTGTGAATGTTCTTTTAAAGTAATCTGACAGTTTCTTCTATCAAAACTATATATGCAATTAAAAAAAAAAACCGCCATTATTTAAATTACATCAAATCTGTCATGTTCAAATCCTAGTTTTATTTGCTGCCAAATCTTAAAATAAGTCTTTGTAAATGTGCTTCTTATCCCCTTTAGCTTTTGATAAACAGCTCCTTTTTCTCCCCATTTACACATTTACACCCCAGTCAGTTCTGCAACACATTCTGAAATAATGCTAAGCAAGTTCCTTGTTATTAACTACACTTTTCTAATCCTGTGATTGCAGCAGGATCTCTGTTTTTTTTTTCAGATACATGAATGATGTATTAGACAAAATGTATTCATAACAAGGAACAAGGATTTTGTTTCTCTGTTATGTGGGCAACGCTACAAAAGTAAGATGCAGCAGACCCAGGTTAGCTTGTAAAACATACAAAAACATTCAGGTACTCGTCACGCGCAAGTCATCCATTTGCAATGAGCTGAGAGAAATAAACACTCCAATGTTTGCCATCTGGATGGCACAAGTGAAATATAACTTCTTTCTTATTTCTGGTGCACATACTTTGAAATACTTTTTTGTTAAGCTTATTGGACATTCCCAGTCATAAAGAGCAGTTGCTGGCATATCACTTTAAAAGGCGCTTTAAGAAGGAAATTATTTGTAACTGTAGACAAACATATCTCCTCTTGGGATGCCTTCTCTGCTTTGCTGCCTCTGGGTGTGTGTCAAAAAAAAGCAGAAGCTGGAAATGTGCTCGGAGCATAACTTGGCCCGTTATGCGTGAATATTACTTCTGCAAAAAAAAAAAAAAAAAAAAAAAAAGTAAGCAGAATTCATAAATTATGCGGACACATTCAGTTGCCAGCAGATTATTTGAAAGGAGTGCATGTTGGGTGGAGGTTTTATCTTCACAGATTCAACATGTTTTCTGCATTTCTGGCTCTGGTGCATGGGTCTGGAATCGGTTTCATGAGAAATTTAAACTTAAAATCTTACTGTGACATATTATTATTCAACACAAAAGCGAGAAATGATTGATTGATGATAGTGCCACTAAAATTTATAATGAATAAAACTAGCCACGCGATACTTTTTAAATAGGAATTTGACTAAATTAGTGAAGACTTGCTCTTGTCAGTTAAAATGATAGTTTATTTAATTAAAGATAATCTACGTTCATTCAAGTCAAGCAGAAATGACTTCAGACTCATTATATTTTTCATCTCATTTGAATGTTTAGGTATGGTAGGGATTTTAGGTTGAAACTTGAGGATGTTAGCTGTACCAAAGTCGGTAAAGACCAGCTTCACTTTTACTTAGCAGATGGCTATGCAATAGTAAAATGTTTCTAACAGAACGCTGTGTTATACTCTACATTGTTGATAATTTGCCAGTATTATGTGTCAAAACTAACACAATTCAACCATAACCATCTAAATTTAAATTAGATATTTAATTTAAATATTTTGTGTAGACAAAATAGTATTTTTATTGTATTTTATCCTGTGTTTTCTTTTATCAACGTCAATATTTACGAGGGGTCATTATTACGAAACCACATGAATTCGGTGGATCTGGTTTTACACAAATGCGCTGATACACCGGTTTGTACTCTATTCAATTCAGTTTAGTTATAATAACACCAGTTCACAACAACTGACCTGAAACATTAGGTGCTTATGAACACCTAGGGACGGGCAGTTGACTGCAGTACCAACTGATTGTCACTAGGATGTGATTTGACTCCAAACCAAAAGAGGTAATAATGATCACAATAACACATTGTATTCCCGTTCAGCTGCAGCAGCACAGACAAAAACAAATTAGGAGAAAAAAAAAATCAGTTACCCTGTTTTTGTGGTCTTGCTCTTTAATATTTTATTATTTACCTATTAGTGTGCATTGTGTTCCCCTGCAACATTTTTTTTCCTTTGCCTAACTATAGCTTTTGATAACAGGGCAACACACATCATTAGTGTACATGTAAATGTTAAAACAGAAGCTGCCTGCATTACTACACACTAACGAAGATGGGTCAACAAAACAAGCATAATATAAAAATAGGAGTGTACATTATAGATACAACAACAACAACAACAACAAATACAGAGTGCTGTTGACATCTCTTACTGCGTTACATTCATTATGCACACGCGTACAGTCGGTGCCGCAATACAAGAGGGAAGCCGAGACAGCATGGGCTGCGGGTCCCCACTGTAATCCGAATGGCAGAAGTGACGGAAAGAGTTTTCTCCCCATTGAATAGAGAGACGGCTCTTTGTGTCTTTTTGATTTTCTCTTCATTCTCAAGATGTGTGGGGAAGGAAAGATCTTCTTTGTGTCAAGCCACGAGACTTAAAAGCAAAGTTGGATCTGGATTCGTGTGTGTGTGTGTGTGCGTGTGTGTGTGTGAGCAAAAGACAGCATGAGAGACAGAAAAGGCCCAGATCCATGTAGTCTTCTACATGGAGCTAAAAATATTTCCAAACAAAAGTGGGATCCCCATCAACTTGCAATTTGTTAAAAATATAAAAGACCAAGCAAATAAATGTCACAATCAGTTTTTCTTCATTTACGCCATAGTGCATCCTTCTTGCTTATAAATACCGTAAGTGACAAACTGTTTTCATCAAAAGTCAACTATACGATAAATATTTAATCCTTTATCTTTCTTTTATTATTTTTATATTCAACGTATTTACCTACAGTAGCATCACAAAATCCGTATCTTTGATACATTTTATCTTTGTGTGTACGTGCACGCAACTCTTATCTCAAACTTGCTGCTGCGACACTTGAGTTTCGCTAATTAGAATAGAAGTATATACTTTACTCCAGTTGCAGTCACCTTCTTATCTGGGACCAGGTTGAGGGGGCAGCAGTTTCTCCACAGACACCCAAAATCCCCTCTCCCAAACCACCTTGTCCAGTTCCTCAGGAGGAATCCCAAGGCAAGAGACGTAATCCCTCCAGTGTGTCCTCGGTGATCCCCACAGAAGTTAGACACGTATTTCTATTCTTTTCTGTTCTATTTTATTTTTTCAGGCAGAACTGCAGCAAATAGTTGTCTCCTGGTGTGACAATCTAGCAATAATTGAATATTTATTAAGTAGGCTTATTTTTTATTATTATTATTTTGTTGTTGTTGAATGGTTCAAAATATTTAATTTTAATAGATAATACTTGGAATCTTATTTTTCATTTTAAGCTGTATTTAGTAAATATAATTATAGCTTTCAAGCAGGCTTATTGAGTGTCATTTTAAATAGAAGACAAGTGATTTATGCTGCACAGCTGTTTGGCGCATTTGAAATTATGGTGAAGAGAAAATGTATTTTAGTTTGAAACTGGTTCTTTTAACTTAAATAATTGTAATATTTAAACTAAAGCATTCTCCATTGATTTCGCAATTTGGTTTTGTGGTTAGATTTAGTGAGATAAGCATACCAGTGTAATTTCCTTTTGCCGATATAAAAAAAATCATCTCTGCTTTGTATCATTTATCATGTGGTGACAAGATTTAGAAGATTATTAAATGCCTGGAGTTGGGCAGAAAAAACCCCCCCACACTGTGTAGAACAACCTGATTCACCTTGAATTAGGCAATTTCATCATCTTTAAGTTAAACGGAGCAGATAAATGGCATCAAAACTAAGATATTTTTTAGTAGATGATTATATGTACTGTATCTAGCTATGTACCTTAGGCATATGCATTAGTTCCTTATGACCTTTTATACAGATTTGGAGAATAATTAGTCACCATATGCATTTTTTATTTACATTGCAAACACAATTACACCACGAAGGACACATTTGTCTGATAAATATGTCAACTTTAACATAAATTCAGCATTAAAATGAACCATGATTAAAAAGATGACATACAATGAAATGTAAGGGTGCATGTACATAAACAGACGTTGTACAGAACAGTAGAGACATTGTACATGCATGAGCATTGTCTATCATAACATCAGTTCTCAGTTTGTGATACGGAAATACCTTGATGCGCATATCAGCAGTGGTTCATGTTTCTTGTGTAAGCAAAACAGAGGACAATAATATCCTGCAGTAGCAGAAAGTTACATCTTGGTCATTACTTTTTTTTTTAAAGGTAAAGGTAATTTTACTTATATAGCACATTTTCAGCAATGAGGCAATACAAAGTGTGTACAGTGAAACTCCTTTAAGAAAAGATACATAGCAATATATATTTAACAAATTAGTTTTAGTTAACCCTTGTGAGTAAATACAAACTTGTGCTATGCAAAAAGTATTGGCAGTTAGATACTTTTTACCATAACACAGAAATAATAAAAACAAATCTAACAAAAACCTATCCTCAATTAATTCTAAATGGAATCATTCATGTCCAATAAAGACATCCCTAGTGCACTCAAGGGGAAATCTTCACCTCAAAAACACAGCCGTAAAGGTGTTAAGTTACTAAATTTGCAGAGCTTCATGTAAATGAACTCCGAGGGGAATTTCTCTTGAGTGTGCCTATAGAACAGAGGATGATTATATTTAACAATGGGAAAAGTTTCTTGGTGTAAGCCAGCTATCACATTCTCTATGTGCTCTCCCTGTGTGCTGCATCTCTGTTCTGCTGCATTTGTTTTATACCTACTATTTCCTGTCATCTGCTCCCTCACTGAACCAGGACTTCAGTTGCTTCTGAGTCACCGTTTGTTCCGTCTTAGAGGCAAAGAACTGAAAGGAAAGGAATATTGTTGCATCGGATTGGTGGTAATTGATACCAAGTTTTTTTTGTACAGCAGCCGCTGTTGCTTTCGGGACATTATGGGAAGAAAAATGCATGTCTACATGCACATCAACTAATAGGCAACCGAAATAGAACCACAAAAACACTAGTGTGTCTTCAACGAGACTTGTTTTTTCTTAAGAAGGAGGCATATATGGCTGCCTCTTTGCAAAATAAATAAATAAATAAATAAAAAAAAAAGATAACACAGGATGCAAATATTATTATCAGTAGGAGGTTTCACCTAACACAATACTGAAAGTGTTTCCCATACAAAGCCAAACATCGTTCATATGTCAGTCATTCTTCAACATCGTTTCAACTCCGCCCTAGCAATGATGTAGTATTTGATAGAAACACAGTAGTTATGATAATCAAGACTAAGGTCTGTCTCTGAGTCTGCCTCTTGCTACAAAAAAAAGAAAAAAAAAATGTTTTCCACCATCAGCCTGACACAAACTATTAGCAATGTGCAGTTAGAAACCACCCAGTCTTGTTTAGGATTGAAACGTGTGTAAACATTATTGCTTCCTTAAGGAACCAGGATCTTTATACTGTTATCAGGACTGAGTTTCTTCTATGTTAAGGCTTTAGACTGGTTTTGCTTTTCATGATTCCAACACACCTCGACTACATCCATAGTATTTATAAGAATCCCACTAATCACACACCTCTGGTAAACATTTATATGTAAATAAAATACTTAAGAATAATTGTTTTCACTAATGAATAAATATCAAATAAATACTGAAGGAGTATTTCACACTGAAAAATGTGGAAAATCACTGGCGTCACAATTAGTGTAACACCTACTAATGTCTATTAAGTATTTATATTAAAAGTATTTTTAATGCCCACTTTTTACAGCTGATGACACCGTTGAGAAACTTTACTTAGTGATCCACGACTTCCTGATTATTTCTGAGGTAAATATAATTTTATATCAGGTGTGTTTCCGCTGCAAGGGCTTTTTTTAGGAAGTATGGTAGCTCGCAAGGGCCACTTACTTTCCCTCCCATGTTCACAGTAGGAAACGGCCAAATTATCTGCGTAGACATCCACCTCAGGAACTGTATCAGGAACCCTATGATACAGTTTTTGGATGTACCCTGAACTACAGGGTTCATCCAAAGTAGTTGGAGGTGAAGATTTTTTTTTTTTGTTGGAGATTTTGTTAGTTGGACTGTGCTAAATATTTCTTATGACATGGATTTGGTGAGGATTTGTCTTCAGTAATCTAATAGCTTATCTTCCTCAAAAGTTCTTTTTTTGGTTAAAAACGTACATTATTCAATAGGAATAACATTAACAACACAATACACACATGGTGTATGAATATTCAAAGTACATATGTTGATGTAATTTTTGTATAAGCACAACATTTCAAACCTAGAAACTTAAGTCTGAATACCAGTGACTTGAACTTTTATCCATCTGTGCAGTTGGACACTAAACACTCTTGCCAAAGATCTTTTAATGAATTTGTACTGGTGATGTTACATTTTACAGTGTTTATGTTCCAAGGGAAAAAAACAAAACAAAAAAACAATCACAGAACTCCTTCGAATTGGGCATTCATAAAAAGTGTAAACTCATGTTGCAATGAAAGAATAATTTAGGCTAACAGTTTTTGCACATCTTATATTTAGGTGGATCTATCAACAACAACAAACAATTCTATTAATGTTATAAGAAAGTATCAAAAATCTAGATTTGTAGGGTAACCCAATGATTTTGCTTATGGAATGTATCATGATGAGTAATGTCTTGCAGGTAATTGCTATAATTAATTACTTAATTATCATTTATTATGTAATAAATGTGTTTTTTGACCTTTTCTAGTGCCACCTTAAACTGATGAAGATCATCTGTCTTTTGCGTAGACACTATCCTGTATCCAAAAGTGTTTCTTCTTAAACTTTAGCTAAACAAAGTGGAAAGTCCTCCAGTAGATTGGAAATGTTATCAGAAGGATATAACCCGTCTTTGTCTCAATGGTCTTCTTTCTCGAGTGTGTTCTTCTTGTCTTTATTCTTCTTTTGAAGTGACCTTTATTCACTTCACACGAGAAGACTCAGAACTGCTGAGGTGCTGCCATCTGCGGTTCTCCCCGGGGTTCAATGAGCAACATAAATCTGAGAAATTGTACTCATTTGGACACGCAAGCAGCCTGTGAGCAGAAAAGAGAAAACGCTTCCTTTTTCGGCCCTGTCGAGTGACGTTTGCTCAGTGTAAATGACAGGAGAACCAAAAGGCTGTTTGAACAGTTTTAGCATTGTGATTCGCATTCCTTTCTGCTGCACTTCTGCCCACTTCGCTCCCGCTTGGAAGCGCTGGTGGAGCAGATGGCTTGGCATCACCCTGACAGCCCAGTGTCAGCCTGTCTCTTTGGTTTGTCATCCAATCCAAGACTTGCTGTTAGCCCTGAACAAACACAGAAAGTGGCACACAAAAATTAGGCACAAACAATTTGAGGGCACCATTAAACAGGAATATGAAAACCCACCAAGATACGGCTCAATCAGGAAACAGGTTCACACAGCGAGACTCCCCCCTCGAGGTACAGAGAACATTAAAATGTGACAGCAGCAAACAAACACATTTGTTTTGCACAGTTGGTGTGAAATTCCTGTACTTATTTTATAGAAGCTCTAGGTGAGCTCAGGATGAGCAGACTTCTCTGTGATGAGTTTTTTTTTTTGTATATTTTTTTTATCCATCACAGAGAAAGCTCTGAGAGAAAAGCATCAAGCTGTTGACATGACTGAATGTATTGATCATAGAGCACAAACCTAAAAAACAAAATATTTTTCAAATTCTGCTGATGATAAACTAAATAACTTAAGTTACAGCCATTACACTAGATAAAATCGACACGAGGCACTGACAGGGGTGATTATGTTCTGTCATTTGCTGTGTGCACAGACAGTAGCCATTATTTCACCCATGTGTGTGTCTCAGCATGTTTGGCTGACTTAGGGATGTTTAAATGGATTGTCGATGGACTGGGGCATTAAATTCCCATATTGAAGAAATCCTACATTTGTCTATTCATTGTTTGATTCTATCACACACTAAAACAAGGTAAGAAGCAAAGCGGGTTTAGGTTTTATGTTTGTGGCCTGAAAGTTGCATTCTGACACGGTCGATGCAGGCTAGTAGATTGATGTGATTATTGAACTTCAGTTTGATAAAAAGAGAAAAAAAATGCATAATTAATAAAGTATATGTGTTTAATTTTAAATGAGGTACTTTTGTAGCTATTGAACTGTAGTATTCAAGTTTTCTGCCAAGTTCACATGATATTTGTGTTTTGGAGTTTAGTCAGAGTAACCACATTTCAGCATCAAAACTTGTTTAATGCTTGTTGTTTTTTTTTTGTTTTTTTTAGCTCCATCTATTCTAGATGCACATCTTTCTGTGGATTATCTGTTACATTTATCATCATCTTTGGATGATCGTCTCATTTTAAGTGATCATTCTCGCTGCTGAAGCATTTTTAAGCTCTGTAATGTCAATTAAAATGATTTCCAGTTTAATGGACAAAAGTAAATTGCAATTTCCTCCCAGTATGAAATCAAATGTTACAAATGTTAAATATCACTCAATACTTGTTAACTGATGCTACCAGTTTTTTCTTTTTTACTTTTTAGACTCTTATGAGGACTGGTAAGACTTCTGCCATGTGCTCACGATTCTTTCTGACTAGTTGTCAACTTACTTGGACAAGACTTTTTTGTGGGATTAAATGTACGTTTTGCTAAAAAATAACAACCTTTAAACTGCTATTAAACATCATTTTTGTTAATCCCACATTGTATTACAAGTTGTTTTTTTGTTTGTGTTTTGTTTTTTAGTCTGATGTAATATTCCAATATTGTGTTTTTATTATCTGTAAGTGTCATGGTTGGTGTCGCAGGAAATAGAGGTGAGCCAAAAAGCGAACGGCAGTGTGGCGTTTTGTGGATTCATTTCTGGGTTCTGGGACTCGATTTGAAAGGTCATGGGTCAGACATACAAGAATCCTGCACCAGTCAAAAAGAGATGACTCAACATTAAATACTACGGGAGACAGGTGAGTGGAATAACTGATCAGGAGGCACAGGTGACAAACATGAGTTACATTGACTGAAAGGGAACTGGGCTGGAGAACCAAGTACCACCATTCATACAAACAAGAAATAAAACCTGACATGTGAAAGATAACTGAGCCTAAAGAACATAAAACCCCCATGAGAGCATCCCAAAACACTGACAGCATTTCAGCAAGCAGAAAATAATCGTAATTAACAGAAATAAAAGCCTTAAAATATCAGTGTGTGTGCAATTAAACTATATAAGGTGTTTGACTTAATTAATTGGATCACTGAAATAAACTACCATTCAATAATATTTAAATTTAATAAGATAAATTATTAAATATAAATATTATTGCAATTTAATAGTATTTAAATATTAAGATCGGAAGATACTTTTGGGTGTCTTGCAATCCGAAGGTTGTGGGTTTAATTCTAGATTCCTCCTGTCCCATGTCAGTATGTCCCTGGGAA